>NW_020456165.1:998144-1085252 GCF_003342845.1 Nothoprocta perdicaria | reverse complement strand
CGCGCGGCCCCGCGGCCTCCCGGCCTCGCCTCCGGCACGGCGGCACGCGCCGGCGGGCAGCGATTCACGGCGCCGAGCTGTGCGTCCTCGGTTCTCGGCCATGACGCGTTTAATTTCGTGACACCCCCACTGCCCTCCCCAGTGGGAGAGTCTACGATAGACAGCCAGGAAAATGGAAGTTAATAATAGTGATAAATAGGAAGAAAATCCATGTCTGTACCACGATACTCCCCAGCGCTGTTGGCAGCCCTAGGAACCATTTAACGTAATGCCCTATTTTTAAACCTCGTGGTCGACGTGGCACTTAAACCAGGGCAGCAGCTTCTCGGTGTGCCCAGCCCCGCTGCAAGGGAAGCAGAAGCTGCACGGGCACCTTGAGGAAAGAGCCGGTAGCAAATACAAGTGGTAATGTTATTTGTTGATGGTCAAGCTCTCAAAATAGTGTTTTTGACATCCTAACTCTGTGGGAGGGGGGGAGAGGTGAAGGAATAAGCCACTCCGTGCCACCGGGCTGCTATAGCTGCCCCTAGGCTGCCTGCCCATCGTCATGCCTTTGTGGCTTGTTAATGCTTACATGCCTTAGAAAGTGGGGAAAACCTTCATGTGGTATCACACTTTTATGGTTAATTTGCTCATTTGTGTAGCCACAAACATACAGGAAAAGATGTGGCCAACTCCATGTGCAACATTCAGGGAGTGGAAGATGATTCAGCTCTGTGCTATTTTTTTTCTTCCATAATGCTGTTTTCCAGATAGGTGGATAAATCATTGCAAAATAATCTTTTTCATCTTGAGGGGGTATGGTAAAATAATGCAACAAGCTGACCTGCCAGAATGTTAGTAACAGGAGTGCATGGATCTTTGCATGATGCTCACAGTCTGGTGATTAGTGATAGTTTCATGCACTTCTGTAATGTGCCAGTTATGGCTTGTGGAAGTTTGTGACTAAAGCATGCTCAAGAACTGCTTTCCTATTTTTCTGAAAACCTGTCTGCTTACATTTTGTCCTGAAAACCTATGAGTACTCTTCCGTTTATAAACAGAATGGAGTTAGAGGTGTGAGGAATGTTATTTATCCCCCCAAAATGGAAAGGCTGTTAGAAATTGAATAGTTTACAGCACACTGAGTAAAAAAATACAAAAAGTATGTCTTAATTTTTGCTACATATGTAAAAAAAGAAAAAATATTTATTTAGCTGCAGATAAACTAGGAGGTTGGTAGCAGTCTTTCCCTTGCAGTGTTTTTTGCATTCTACGGATTTCTTATGATGAATGACTGTTGATTTGAGCCTCTTTTCCAGGAGCTTGCCTGAATGTACAAGCCATAATAGTCACGTATGCACTTTGAAAAGTTTTGTATTTTGTATGGGTGGGCTTTCAAATAGCGTTAGGGGAAAGAAACTCCAGGACTAAGAGGCAAAACCACCTGAACAACAGTCCACAAGGAAATTAGAGAATAAAAAAAGCACACAGTTAAGTTTGCTGCAGTTCGTAAAAACCATAAATTCTGTGCTTTGGCCTAAATATCATGTGTATAACTGCAAGGCAAGAGAGACATTGCCTAGGGATGCCCTGGGAAAGCCGCTAAAAACTGCACCCTTGAGCCAGTAATAGGTCTGTGACTCTCCCATCCGTGTGCTCTGTCACCAGCACACACATTCCTTCCTTGTCCTCAGCTTCTGTAATTACACTCCGATTTAAAATCTAAGTCACTAAATGCAAATCTGAGTTTTATGTTTAAGTGTCTATTGAAGGAAAGTAGCTCCTACAGCTATGAGATGAAGAAGCAGAGCTTGCAGCTCCTGCTTCTCTTGCAGAACATTATCCTGGTGGATTATCTGTCAAGATATCAACGTGGTGAGCGAAGTCTTTTCTGTTTCTCTCACTTCCTTCTACTACTGCTGCTGCCACCTTTTCTTACTTTTGTCATTTTTTTCTCTTAATGCTTTTTTTCCTAACTTCTATAGGTTTGTTCATTGCTTCACAATACATAATCATCACAAAAAAAAAAAAAAAAAAAAAAGTGCCATACTATTTCTTTGGAAAATCTGAAGCTTGAGGTAGTTTGTGTATCCTCATGCATGGTTCTCATAGGGCTGAAGGCTGTGGTGCAGAGAAGGAGACTGGAAACTATAATAAAAGATAAATTCTTTTCTCTTGTACTAAAAATCTTAGTTACTGTAAAAATATAAGATGATGATTAATTGGAACTCTGTTCGTTACTAACCCAGTAGGGTGATTATATGGCAGTTAAACGTTTTACGGAGTTTCTTTTTCACATCAGCAAGGTGTTTTGTTTGAATTCCAGTAGGCATAATAACCTCCTGTTCTTCAAAGCTGCTTAAACTGAGTTTGGGGAAAAAGTGAAGTAATACTTGCAAATAGCATTTAATCATATATGTTGGTGGCATTCCTGTAAAAATCAAGCACAACATGATTTTTTTCTACTTCTGAATTGGTACAGAATTGTTTTGTGTTGGGCTGCTATGTGTCTGGTGTTGTTTAGATAATACACAGTTGTATTCCACCTTAAGCAACAGTATACAAATTCAGAAGATAATTGTGCTAACTGTGCAAGACAATCATTAAGTCTTCTAAAAAGGCTTTAAATTCTGTCGATCCCGGGAAAGTCGTATTGCAATATACAAGCCGTTTTCCCCAAACTCCATAGTCCTAGGGGAACTGTACAGAATAGTACTTTATTTCTAGAGAGTTCATGTGATTTTGTGGCCTTCCGTGTGAACTGCAAAAGTAGTAATTGACAGTGAAGATTTGTCCCTCATTATTTATCTTCCATAGCTAGACCATATCTAAACAAGACAATTACTTGACATTTTTGCATTATCTGTGAAGGATGGATACATTTCTGCTGGCAGGTACTGGTTATGGTAGCTAATTCAGGAGAAAGCTCTGTTCTCACTTACGTCTGTGGCAGTTGTTAATATACCTCCATGGGAATGGAGGGTTAATGTAAAAGACCCTGTTTTCATAGCAGTCTAAACTGCTGTAATTGTTAGTGACAGGGGTCCATACATCCCCAGAGAACCATTCCTTGCATTGCGCCAGCTGCAGTGCTTGTCAGACCTCTCCCTCAGCCATTTCACTGTGTTGAGTCTGCAGAAAACTAACCTGACAAAACAGCAAATAATTTTGTGCTTACTGTGCAGAGTCCCGTGCGTACAGGAGCTGTTGCAAGCGAGACAGAGGCAGCCAGAAGCCAGATGGATTTACGGTGCCAGAGCTCTTATTTCACATTGCTCAGGAATGTATGGTCTTGGTTGAGCAATTTGCTTAACTGTAAACTGAAGTAATCCCACTCCCATGTCAGGGCTGCTTGCTAGCAGAACTGCAAAGAACTGCTACTATCTTCACCTCTATAATGGTCTTAAGTATTAATACATATGGCCCCCAGCCAGTCTAGTCCGCTTAAAAAAATGTTATCTTTAAGTTATAGCAGCTTTCTGGAAGTCACAGTGAAACCCTGGGCATAAATTATGAATGTGGCTTTCAGTACTCTTTTCCAAACCCGCAACTCTATTGTCTTTTTGAAAAATGTATGAATTTGCTAACAGCTTCTTCTTTCCATCCAGTCACCCATCACAGAAATGAAAAGGCATAAAAGAAAGCCATATAACATACTTGGCAGTTATGATAACTTTTTAATGTTGATTCATACTTTGTTTCAAAAGGAGGTTTGTCGTCAGCAGGGCTTTAGTTTTTATTTACATTATTATCAGAGTGTTGTCAAAATAATATCTAATATAAAATAGTTCTGTTATCCCTAGTGACTATATTGAGCATTGAGGTAATTAATTTAGAAAATAAATGAATGGGAACTAGTAATAGTAGACCAACTTATCCAACTTATCCTAACAAGGACACACTAATCAAATAGCAGGAGTTACTGTGCAGAGACAGCTTAAAGCACACATCACTGCTCTTTGCAGACACGTTACTGATGTTATGTTTTGTCATAATAACAGTTTTTACTACTATTTGTAAAATCAAAACTACTAATATTACTATAAAACAGCCATGCAGTGTGCCATACATACAAACTATTGCTAATAGCTTCAGTGAGGTGCGAAGTGCTTTGGTCTTTACTTCAGCACAAAGGCCACAGGTGACAGCATGTTAAAAGCAGTAAGAATCCATTGTATGTGCAGCCTATAGAGCAAGAAATGGCAAAGCAGCCGTGCAGGCTAAATCCTGCGGTTCTATGACTGTTATTACAAGCCTTCAAGTTTTAATGTGAAAGCTGTACTTAATAAATAATCAGAGCATTTTGGCTAGTCAGGGTTGATTGCCATTTTTACTTTTGTACCTAAGCGCTGTAACTGCCAGTGACCAGCAGGTGACAGTGTTCCTGAAGATTAGCACCGTGTCTCTCAAGCGTCACTGGCAGGATTACAAATGCAAACCTAAACCCATGATGGGATGAGAGTTTAAAAACATTCAGGCCAGGGAACTGTAAAAAATTAAAGCTTCTATATCAATTGTAGATCAGGGTCCTTCTGTGTATAAAATACATGCTGCTGCAAGTAACTTGCTGGATATCAGTGGCTGGTTTTGACTATTTTCTATGTACTTATTTTCTGCATTTATTCACTATTATATACAGAAAATATAGTTATATTTTCTGTATTCCCTGTATTTTCTGTGTACTAATATATTCATCTGTGCTTCTCAGTTATTGATCTGTTGGAAGTGAAGAAATAAATGAGCAAAAAGACTTCATTACTGGCTATTTGAATGCCAATAGTGCCTTAAGGAAGAGCTGGATTTGTGGAATTGTTCTAAGAGCACAAGGCTATGAACAGAGCAAGGGCAGTGTCTGAGAAAGCCGAATGGCTGCCTGAAGACAGCAGTCGTCGTTGCAGCTGAGAAGAGGAATTAACTCACTTCCCAGCAAGGAAAAGCTGTCAGGCTTTGCTGCTCTATCCTGTGGGAGGAAATGGGAGCTCTCTGCTCTACTGGGAAAGCTGTTCCAAGATTATGTTTCATACCACACACCTCTTTCCAAAAGTACAAAGTGCAAGCTCAGGCAGTTAAGACTACTAAGAACTACTGCAGTGAGCAGGCTCACTAGCTGGAACAGCAGTGGAGAAAAATTATTTACCAAGGCATCAAAAAGGCCAGTGCAGGTCCACACTGTATGGAGAGAGGTGTCAGTGCCTGCAAAGGCCATGCAAGAACTTGTCTGCAATGCTGATTATGATCCCGTGGCAAAGGAGGGATGTTCTGGTGACCAGGAAATGCACAGCCAGTTTTAGGAGAGCTAGCAAGTGGCCATTTGCTTGGAAAACTGAAAGCAGGAAGAGAGAGAATGCTCTCTATAAACACACCAAGGGGATACGGGCATTGAGAAAGAAGGGCTCAAGGATGCTGGCGTAAGAGCAAATGAGTGTAAACTGTTCATGAATAAAATTAAGTTTGAAATTAAATAGAAGGTAACAATTAAGGGAACAAGATTTTGGAACTTGCATCTGAGCAGTCTACAAGTAACAATGGCAAAAACATATGTTCCTCTAAGGAGTGAATCCTTTTATGAGTGGGAGTGTAAGAAACAGAAATTTAAACTCAGGGGACTGGATTTGATCCTGCAAGAATCTTAGTGTCCTGAAATAAAAAACGTTAAGAAGAGCTCATCACTTTTTTTCTAATTTCTTCAGTGGCCGCCTCTTTGGCTGGTGTGTAGAAATCCTCCCCTTAAGCCTTGTCCACTTTAATCATTGCACTTTCTTTAAAAGTTCTGGATTCCACAAAAAGTGATCCTATAAAACAGTGATATAAAAACTAGTCATGAGTTTTAAATTAGCTTATGAGACACCCTCATTTGAGTACCTTTGTCCTTCCCTTTTTAATTACTGTGTATATATATATATATAATATGTGTAAGAAACATATCTAGAGAGAGAAAAGAATTTACGCATGAAAGTCGAGTTTCCTAATAGTCCGAGGGAAGTGGGTTGTACTCCCAGTTCTCCCACTGACCCTGGACAAGTGACTTTGCCTCTTTATTCTGTGGATGTTTTAAGCTAGAGCAGTGACACTATCCAGTTCTTGGCAAACACATGGTTAGTTTTCCTCTTTGCCTGCCAAGTGCTGATACAAGGGTCAAAGGAATGACTACTTAGATAAATACTTTTTAAGAATACAGAGCTATACATTCATAAAACTTGATTATCTCCCAGCTGGAATTTTTCTGATTCCATTACCATATTTTCCCCTGAAGCACCACCATTAAGAAGAAATGATTTGACTTAATCAATTCTAATCAGCAAGCCTAAATATACATGCAAAGGTCTAGAGTTGGGAGGAACTAAAAAAAAAAAAAGAAAAAAAACTACTTTAATTTGTGTGTTCCCTTTAGGTAAAGGGCAGAAGGTTGAAAACCACATCAATAGAGATGCTCTGCCAAGAAGAAATCACTGCTGTGAAGGTCCCTGAGTCAGAGTATCACAGTTTTTTAAAGAGAAGAATTGAATAGCACTTGCAACTACCAAGGTGAGCAGCTGTTTTAAGGAGAAACAGAACATATTTTTCCCAGTTACAATACAGCATTAGTTCTTTATGGAAAACATTCATTTTGCAGTATCAAGTATATGAAACAGATTGATGCAGAATACAGAAACCAGTGATTTAGGGATAACTGTGATAATTCCCTGCATCAGTTTGTAGACTCTACTATTGCTAAAGAGAACAAATAGGCACCTTTGAAGAAAATATACATGTCCTGACACAAATTCAGAACATGTGAAAAACACAAAGATAGTGGTTTTTTGTAGCTAGATCTATCAATTAGTACTTTGGTTCAGGACTTGTGAAGGTTATAACAGAGCTAGGCACCAATTTTAGATAAGGAATTTGTCAACATTCAAGCTGATATCCTGGTCTTGTGATACTGTTGCTTGAGTATTTTCACAGTGTAAATTCCCTCCTACTTTTCTTTTTTTTTTTTTTTTTTTTTTTTTNTTTTTTTTTTTTTTTTTTTGAGGAAAGGCCTTCTCACCCTCCTTAGTTCTTCTTTCTGGCTTCAAGAGTTCTAATATGAGCTCTCCCAACCTCAGAGGAGGATGGAATATCTGGTTGAAGAGACCCAAGGGCTTTAGGCCTGAAATTCCTTTTATGTCTGACCTACTTCTCAATGACAAGCCCATAGGGCAGTTCTAAATAAAGAAGAGTTACTTATCTTTCAGTTGAAAATAATGAATACTTCATTACTTCTCCTGAATTACCATAGGGGCAGAATTATTATTCTGTGTTGATTTAAATACATAATATCTAGATTTCTTGAAATGCTTTAGAAACAAAAGCTAGGTAGGTCTGATAATATGTCCATAAAATAAACTCGGGTGATTTTACTCAAGTGAATTACTCGGGAGTCAAATGAATTCCTGACAACACCAATGATTTGTATAGTAAAGCAGAGCAACTCAGTGGTAGACAGAGGAGGTGGAACATGTACTTGGATACTGCTTTTAGATCTATAATTAAAAATATTTGCATCCTTGCAGTCTAGAAGACATCCTTACTTAATTACATACACGCATAATGAAGAAAGATCCCTTCCCTAACTGTGTTCTTATACTGTTTCACCATCTCTAGGAGCAGAGCTGCATGGAAAGATGACAGCCACTGCCATGCCACTTCGTTAGTATTCCTAACTCCCTAGCACAGAAATACTGACAGTGCAGAATCTTAAGCATGAAGATTCTGATCATGAAGATCATTATCTTAATGATCAGATTTTGAAGATGATGATCTTCATCTTCATCATCACTTCTTCAGAAAACTATTATTTAAATGAAAGCTATTTTCAAGCTGATCAGATTGCCCCAAGTAACTAACAATTTTGAATCTTCATCTATCAACATGCACTATTTCAAATTAGATTCTAATCATGGTCATTCTCCTTCTGTCTTAAGCTTTGCTTACTTTATTTTTTCACTTTGATTCTACACTGTCTCACATATATGAAGTTTTAGCTTGCTTATTCCAAAACAGGCCAGAGACACAGGGTTTGACTTAGTAAATATGAGGAACAGATCATCACATAGTTGTGTTTCATTATTAAAATATTCCTTGTTAATGAGTGTATCTATTAAAATGGACCACATATCTTGTAAATAGAAAATACCAGATTTCCAACAATCCAAAGCAAACTCTAATGCCTGTAATTGAAGGATTTCAGTGTTAGGTGTAGAGAGGAAAAACCTGCTTCAAAGAAAGCATCCGTACAGAAAAGTGACAAGTCTTCACACGAGTATCTCATCTGCTAATTTGCCTTAAACCAGCCGTACTTTTCTGTACCTCTAGTTTGTTTAGAGTGTGGCGTAAATTTTTCCTGTCATGTGTACCTGCTCACCACGCTGCAGTTCCCAAGGCCGATCTGCCCTGAAAGCAGCTGTGCTGCCTGGCTCTAGGCTGCACGTTGCTGCTCCTCCTCCTGTCAAAGCCCAGGCAAATGTAGGTAGTCACACATCGGGGATGATCTCAGGACCTGAACATCTGAAAACTTTTTTTGCTGGGTCTTTTTTGTGAGCCAGTTTTGGCTAAGATGGATTACAGGCTCAAGTAGGATCAAAGAGAGAATTGCATGCAGGAGGCCAAAGCCTCTGCAAGCTCTCTTTCTGCAATGAAAAACCCTACGCAGCTGAGGAGGTTTTATTATTTTCTGATAATATATTCAAGGGTGACTAGAGATGACTTCAGAGTTTTGCAGCTAGTTCCCAGTTTTCAGAGATGCTCAGTCTGGGGTTTTAGTTAAGCTTGCAATAGAAGTAAACGTGTACTGTAAATATCCGGGCTTAGTCACATGTAGGGGCGTTGATGCTACACAGTACCCTTCATGCTATATAAACATGAATAATACAGCAACAAATGCGCAATTATTAGACAGTGCTGTTGTCAATATTCAATAGCACAATGTCTCTTTTCTACTTTGGAGCTTAAAGTGGTTTTGATTGCACATCTATGTCATTGTACTCCTTGATATAAGAATCTGAAATTGTAATTAAATCTGTTTTTCTGACTGATGGCATTCAGCTGAGAAAGTGACAAAATATATTGCATCAGACTGCATTTTCCATCATAAATGAACAGATGATACAGATAATATCATTTGTTGACCCAAGTACGGTAAAAATATTTAAAATTAGAAGAGCAAACTGTTTGGGGTTCTAAATTATTTTAATGGTCCCCTATATGCAGACTGTAAAGATAAAGTCTTCTACTTTGGAATGCAGAAAATGAGACTAGAAAAAAAACAGATATGGCAAAATAGAATTTTAAATTCTCCTGAATTAGAACATGCATCTTTTGTCAAACTCTTTAACACTAGCAACTTCGTGAAGATAACCATGAACAGATTCTCAATTCCATTCTGCGTAATCACTTTCAACCTGCAATTTCTGTGTAAAATGCTTTGAGTCTGATATGATCCGACACTTTTACAGGTGCAGAGATGTACATGATTATGCAGGATGCCGTGCAATAGGATCTCAAGCTGTTACACCCAGGCAAACTTGGATCACTCTCAGTTGACCTCCGCTCCTCCGGCACTTGAGACTTCATGTGTGGTAACGCGGTGGGGGATGCGACAGAGATGAACTGAGGAGGACTCTGCATCAGTATTGAACTACATTCAGGGCCCTTGGGTCACTTAGAGGTCATGGAAGCTGAGATGTAGGAAGGCAGTAGCAATTCTGCAAATTACAGCTTGGGACTACAACAGAAAGCAAATAACTTGGCAATAAAAAAAGCAAAACAAATGCATCATGTTCTTACTCTGGGTAAACTGCAGCATTTCAAGCAATTGAGTCCTATTTTCAACACGGTCAGGCCCTTCCTAGGAAATCAGGAGCCATACTGTGAGGTCCTTATTCAGATTAGCAGTAATTTGGGTAAGTAATGCTAGGGAAGTGAATGAGGATGATGATGCAAGTCACTGCTTACCAAAAACTTTGCAGCATGACTTCTAACTCTATGAATCTTTTATATTAGACACATGTAATAATACTCAGAGAAGCACTACACTTATTTTCTGATCTTAGATGAAAGCCTTGACCTTGCATTCAGGTAGAGGGACTGCTGTGGATACGTGGGGTGGAATACGCAGAGCTCACTGAAACACTTGAAATGTAATTTTGTGTCCTGTCATTTCCATGTGTCACATGTTGTGCATCTGTATTTTCCTTTTAACTACCCAATATAATATGAAATATTATTTCATCCTTTCATACTCTTGACACATCTGTTCATCTCATTCTTCAGTATAAAATGGTGTGATCCAAAGTACTAAGATAATTTTGCAGTTAGAATTTTGCTCAGAGGATATAATTTCATTATTTAGTAGAGCACTAAGAAAAAAGCTCATTATAATCAAGAAAAAAAAAGTCTCACAACCATTGCAACCAGTTGCATTCCATCAACATACTATAAATATGCCCACAAGCACTTAAAAGGAAGGCATAACTTCCTTTTGGCTTTATTCAGATACTGTAATAAAGATAAACTTGCTGTCGTAATGCATTAACTATTGCCATGCTCTTTTATAATTTCTGTTCAGAGTATTCTCTAAATCATCTAATGGCTTGTACTGAAAATAATTCAGGCAGTAGTTTTTGCCTTTTTTAGAAGTCACTTTCATTCTCTAAATTTAATCTGACTGTATGCAATATGGAGGTTCATACATTAATTTTATTATTCCAAAATACTTTTCCAGATACTTAATTATTTACAGTGTAGCGGTCCAAACATTTGCTAGTCCACAAGGGACAATTACCAGTGTGTAATGCATTGCAGCAACAATGCAATCGGATTTTCTTCTTGTCATCCTTAGTTACAGACTTTTCTTATAGCCATGAGCAGTGCTTGGAAGTCTCATTCCATGGTGCCCACGAGCGATGGCTCTGGTTCTTCGGGTTCGGGTTCGGGTTTGTTTTGCATGTGCTCAAGCATGAGCCACATGGGAAGGTCACGTAGAGAAGAGCAACTGTGCAGCAATACAGAGGAGCAGCACTGCTGATCCTGAGCACACAGAGCAGAGAGATATAAAATATCCTACATTGCTAACACCTCACGCTCTGCAACCACGAAGCTTTCAAGCAGTTTTGGAAGCAATTCCTCTTATTTAAACACCCTGAAAAGCTTCAGAATCAATCTGGTACTTTTCTAGAGATCAAAGGATAATTGCTAAATCAGTATAATAGCTAGTCTCCAAAACCAAACTGGAAAAACAGAGATCATCCAGGTAAACAAAACAGTTGCTCAACGCAAGGTTCAAAGCAAAACACAGAGGCAAGTGATGGACTGCAAACAAAATCTGGAACAGACAGACAGGTACATGGTGAATTTTCAAATCGCTCTTGGTCTAAATATAAATAAAACTTAAGAATTTTAAGTATAAAGACTGCAGTCTTTCTTTTTTTTAGCACTAATTTTTCATACAAATAAATCCATGATGTTTTTCTTCATTCAGAGAGACACTACCAAAACACAAGCAGAAAGGATCAGAACGAAAGTTTTGTTATATGGTGCAAAGAAAACAATGAAGGTAGACAGCACCACCTTAGGTGTACTTGAGAAGATCACCACTACCCACAAGGGATGGTAACTCCTATGAAATAAATCCTTTTAATAAAAATTAGTTCTGGTTAGTGAAACTCATTTAGCTCTTGCTCAAGTAGAAAAATTCTGTTGTTTTGTTAATTTAGCACAAGACTAGGACTGTTAAATGCTGAGGCTGCTCAAAGATAGGTGTAAAATACAGAGAAAACAGAGTTTTTGATCCAGTGTGTCCAGAGAGAACAATTTTTAGCTGGGGACAGAGAAGAATACAAATACCGAATAGATTTTAATAGCCTTTTTTTAAAGACCTTAGTTAAAAAAATGATAAATTAACCAGTCAACACAGTAAATACTGCTGTGTTTTAAACAGAATTACTTGCATCTTAACATCGTTATAAACTGTGTTCTTGAAATTGTTAAGTTCTTACGTATGTTTTTGTTTGTTGACATACCTAGACGAAAGAAGTGTAAATACTGAGAATATGAACTATGAAGAGCATTCTGAACACAGGACTGAAAGCCAGGCCTCATAGTGCAAATACAGAAGGAAGGCAATTAGAAAATCACTGTGGAGGTAACAGCACAGGACAGAGAAATGCCAGCAGTGGCATTAGAGGTGCAAATACTGGGTGCACCAGTGTAATGACCGTATAAAAGTTGCTGAACGGAGGCGCAGTGCGTTGTTCTAAAACTGAACGTATCCGCCTCGGGAGCAGGAGCTGAGGGCCGTGGCGGTTCCGCCAGGAAACGGGCAAAGCCTGACAAGGCAGCGCACGTCTCACGTACGCAGCTCTGCCACTATTCAAATTTCTTCTCAGGACATGTAAAAGAAGTAAAGCAGACACGGGCAGGAGGCTGCGATGGTGGCAGCGAGGGAGTAACGCAGCAGCACGGAGCACTTCTGAGTGCACTTGCTCTCCTTGGATATTACAGCCTGTTTGGGACTCCGTTTAGCCTAATTTTAATACTAAATTTACTAGCATTCAGTTGTATTTTATACACACATGAATGTGTATATAAGGATATAAATAAGAGTCTGAATTTTTGTTGGTGATTTGAAAGATACTTTAATATTTATTTTTAGCCTTAAATAATTAAAGAATGTGGTGTTTATAAAAAGTAGGAAAACTGATTTTTTTTTTATAGTTGTAAAAGCTAAAGACTTGATTCTTTGAGAGTTTTTCTGTGAAAGAACTAAAGTAAAAACCACCAGGAAAAAAAGAAATCCGTGTTTACTGTGCCATTGTCAGGATACTACTTGTGCTCTTTGCTGCCGTGCAGAGAGTTTAGGGGGAGAGGGACTTCTGGGGAGATTGGATTATTTTTTCCTGAACTTCCAGGCCCCGCAGGCCCCAGTCTCGGCCCCTGTAAGCCCACAGCCTTATTTCCCTCTCCCTCCTCCCTTGCTCCCTGTAATGAAGGCTCTCCCTGCCAAGCAGTGGCCTCGTTACAATTGTGTAATCTCCTTTTTCAAAAGTGATGCCCTCGGTGACACTTGCGGCAAGCCAAGCCGCGGCTGTGCGAGTCACCGAGCGGCTCTCCAGCTGCGTGCCAATGAACAGGTCTGCCCAAGAGAGCTGCCCCAGCATGTGTGCTCTCTCCTCCTCCTCTCCCAGCTGAGCTGCTCAGGGCAGTCAGTAAGAGTGTAAAATATTCATACGTGAATCATCTCCAAAGTTACGGGATTTCCTTTTGATTGCTACAGAAGTGCTGACCAACGCTGTGAGGCCACTCCGCAGAGTTAAGTCATGCCTGGAAATAGAATTGCTCTGGATATATTTGGAGTTGCATCTGTTGCTTTTAGAGTGTTTTTACATTTGGTCACCAGCCTAGAAACAATATTAGACAGCTCCTTTTTCTTGCGTCACCTGCAGTTTTGTTTATTCGGTTACAGTCAGTTTTACTTTTGCTAACAAAACTCAAGAAGGCCCATGGGGTGCATGGGTGTAATTCAGGACTCTCATGAACAATTATGATTATTTATCTCTAGAAAAGCAAACAAAACCTTAGATAAACCATAAAAAAAAAATCCTTAGTTCAAATATCTTTTGTTTATGTAACAAATAAGTAGGGGGCAATGTTAAAGCTTTTTACAGAGTAGAACTGCAGTTGTCATATGCAAGCACACAAACTTGTTTCCACTCACAAAGTCCAGAACTTAACAGCATTAAAAATATAGAATTGAAATTTCTGCAAAAGCCAAGTAATCTCTGATTAAAAGCTTTACATGCAACACAATTAAGGGAACATTATCGACTTAGCTTAATAAATAAATACTTTGAAATTATATATCCAGTTTTTAGTTCTTCAGCCAGTTTTGCAGTGTTAGGGCTTTCATAGTGTTCTTGTATTTTTATTCTGTGGAAATGTACAAGATCTGTATGTTGTCATAAGAGAGACTGAAAAGGGATATGCTATTTTACAATACTGTATAAAGTAAAAATCTAAATGAAAGAGAAACGTCACATGTTAAACTTTACAGACAAGCAAGGCATGGTTTAAGCAAAGCTGTATTTAAATGAAATATGAGTATTTCTGTGTTTTATTTTCCTGCATTTTTCTTCCTTCTCCCTGTTTTCTAAGTATTCAAATTCTGTTTTGCAGCATTTCTCTGTCATCTTAAGACACAGGAACTTACCTTTTTTCCACCACTTTTATAGTATGATATTATTAACATGTCAAGGATTTGAGCTATTCTTAGCTTTAAAGATAATCTGGCGAAGTTGGTTTTGTCCTAGATTTTGGATAAATGCACCTTATAAGCAAGTGTTATTTTACTACTGGTCTTGCAGAAACTCTAACACATGCTGGATTTCAGTAGTGGTAGATGAAATTATTAAACTAAATTTGATTAACTCTGATGGGCTGTTTCTTTCAGGAGTGCCGAGCATCCACTGACTGAAGTTGTTGTGTCTGCTCAGGACCTGGGAAAATGTGGACCAGAAGTGAGAGAGCAGGACATGACCAGGAAGATAAGAAGATCCAATTGATGGGCTTTTATGAGCAATATGGGCATTTGTCAAAAGCGTGGGTTTGAACTTAACAAATTTAAAACTCAAATTTCATTGTCTCTGGCTCCTTCCGTTTAACAGCACTTGTATGAGGGACGCCCCACCGCCCCACCTTGCCTTCGAGGCATTAGGCAGAGAGCAGTGTCAGGCACAGGCAGAGGGAGAAGCAGAGGCAGCAAGCAGCAGCATGCAGCCAACAGGCTCGATACCGGTGGAAAAGATGCACCTCCTTTCAGTGGGGTTTCAGCTATTCCTTTTGGTAGGTTTTTAAACGCATTGGAAGAAGGGTCAGCTTTGCTGCTGGAGAAAATGAGGTGACGTGTCCAGGCGAAAGCCACTTCTGCTCAACGGATTCTCTGTGCACTTGGGATTTTGAAGAAAACTGTAAAGGAGTGGTGCTTTAGGTAAGAATCAGAAGTTAGTATTTTAATTATTGTATTTTCTTTAGAATACAAAACACATAAATATGTGTTAGTTATTAATAATTAACCTAGTGAGAACACTATAACATGCAAGTTAATTTGGCTTTTGTGGGTAGCAGGCATAGAAGACTTCTCGTAATTGCCTATTAGATTTTAACACATTATAAAACCTCAATGTATTGAAAAGTCATGTTTAAACTTGGCACGCTAATAACACTTCTATAAATTAAAAAAAAATGTAACAGTGGGAAGAAAAGTGACTAACATGAGTATACAGTAAAAGAGCCATCTGTTTAGTCACTTATGCTTAACTTAGACTCTCTCTTGAGTTTTGCAGATCCAAGGCAACTATGTAAGAGTGAGGTGATTTACTATGTGTGGCCTGTGTATCATCAGTAAAATTAAATAGCATCAACACAATCTCTTTTTGTGGATATGTAACACACGAAGAACAGATCATGATTTCAGATACCAGACTGAGTTTTGAAGACTAGTATTTAGGATAAGTAACTGTCAGTATTTCCGTATGTATCAAGCAGAACATAAGTGCATTTAGAAATACATCTATCAAGCCTGTAAGGATAATCATACTTGGCTCTCAAGTTGTTTTTACCTTAGAATAATAACGAAAAGCTCTATATTAAAATTAAATGTACTCCTATGTATAATATAAAAAAACCTTCATTTTTAAAAATCTTTTTTTCAGAATAAAGTTTCACTTAATTAAAATAAAAATAATTTGTCACAAACTCTCACAAAATCTCGCTATAAATTATGTGCATAAAACATATTATTACAGCCATTATCTGATTTCTAAAAGACTGGTGACAAATATTAGTAATCAAAACAGTGTGAAAGTGCAGTTTTCTCCTTTCAGTTATTCTGTCAAGTAACAAATCCATGGAGAAAGCAGGTGTTTTCCACAAAATCTTTTACTTAATTAGAACTCCAGAGTTCTGGAAAACCCTGGAACCCCAAATTTGAGTTAGCCTGACCCATAGCCCTTACAGCCTAACTTTTCCCTGCAGAGCATGGAAAGGGTCTGCGCCAGAACTCATGCAGTTCTGCTGCTGGAGAGCGCTAAGACTTAGGGCTGCAAATACTCATCAAAGTGCATCCTACGTGCATAAATTCCTACCTACATCACAGAATTTGGCACTAATGAGGGTCAAAAAGGGGAAAGGAAAGGCTGAATGAAGGTCATTGCGTAAGCTGTTACCTCGCTCTTCCGTCTAGGTAATGTGAGCACCTACAAGAACAGCTGTGAAATTTGCACGTCCCTGTATCACACATGCAGGCAGCTGGACACATTTCTTTTTATTTTTCTCTCCTCTATTAGATAAATATATTTTTATTTATGCAAAAATACAGAGGAAGCCTGGTAATAAATAGTCCCTCCAGACACTCATGTTCTACAAAAGATTGAAACAAGAAGGAATTTCATGTTTATGTTCAGCACACAACCTGCATGCATTCCGTTTTACAGCTGTTTAAAATATTCTATTAAAGGATAAGGTTGTTTCCCATCATTTCACTGATGTTATCCAACCTTTTGCCTCTTACTTTGACTGTAACTGAAAACCAGCATTACTTTGGATAATGCCAAGTGCTTCAACAGAGATGGTTGTGAATTTTTTAAAAGTATTTTTGTTTGCCACAGAATTACTGATTCTTTTGCTACATCTGCCAATGAAGTGAGTATATTTTCCAGTAGATAGAAATATATTTCGCTTGTCTAGTCAGCAAATTATAGACTGGCAATGCAGTACATCACTGTATGAGAGGAAGGCAATGTTGTTTTCCTCATATATGTATTTTTTGATTATCAATGCTGAGCCTGAAAAAACATTTATTTAATGTGTTGTTGGCTGTGCATTTGATGAATGAAGCGTCATTCAAGCAAGTGTTCAGGAGAAGTTAAACATCTCATATAAGAACAATAACCCAATAACAAATCTGAAAAGAAAAAAAGAAGTTACCACTCTTTACCATAAAAAATGTAAAATTTTGCCTTTTGTTCCAGTGCAGCCCACAAAGTTAATTTTCTGCTTGTCACGGTGCAGTGTTTTAACACCGTTTTTGTGGGGAGAAGGGAACAAACATCTAACAACGCTGGCCATCTCTTGAAGAGGGTCTGCTGCTTACAGGTAAAAAAGTGGCCTCAAAGCAACTGTTGAGTGATGGTGTCTGTAGTGAGAAGATGGGAACTGCAGGAAAGGAAGGAGACAAAACGGGAAGAGAAGGAAGTGGAGGGTTGTGGTGAGAACTTTCCAAAACGATACATTGCACCAGACTGTCTCCATAAGTGAAACAACTTAGCAGTTGAACAGACAGTCTCTTTAAAACTATATGTATTCTATATATGCATAGAATAAAGTCTCTTTAAAATTATATATAAATTATTGCAGCAAGATGATGCCTGTCATGGTTAGAATATGCCAAACAGTGAATCCATCCCGGATTCACTTTCTTAAGGTGAATCAAGTCAAGCAGAATTAAGGTTTCACCCACCTTACGCCTCACCTGAGCAAACCAGGTTTAGAGGTGGCCTTCTAGAGAAAATGAGTAAATCAGCAGGTTACATTATGAGTTTATACTAACCTACCATGAAATAGTGAAATTTGGGAAGAGAAAATGAATCCAAAGGCAGTTTCAGCAGTGTTTCATTGCCTTCACAGTCACTCCAAAGAGCATTTAGTCAAGGAAGATCCATAAATCATTCCTTATGCATAACTGGAGCCGCTTCACAGAAAAAGTCCAAGTGTTCCCTTTCATTTTCGGGTTTCTAATTAAAGGCCCATGCTGAAAATTCCTGACCGGTTCGCGAGTGTCGCTGCTGCCGTGACATCCCGTGTGGCTCCCTGCGGTATCCGCGCCGTGTGACGTGCTGTCCTGGGCACTGCTCTCCAGAAAAGCAAACAATTACTCTTTCAGGCCACAAAAATGCGGGTCTGGGCTCACAGACACGTGCTTTCTGCTGCATCATGAAAGAAAAATGTGCTGCCCGTCATATTGAAAGACCAAACGCAAGCGAGTCCCCACGTCTCGTCAGGGAAAAACTTAAAGACAACTGGAAACTGTTTTCCCTTGGATATGGCAGCGCGTTCACAGCGAACATCCCGATCATCCCACGCAGGGATGTGACGCAGGATCCTGGGGGATCCCGTGTCTTGAGGGATTCACACACGCCAGTCCCACAAGAGGGAATCACGTATTTCTCCTAAACCCACCAAAATGGCCTGAGACTTCCTTTTTTTTTTAAAGAAGACTCACTTCACAGAGCCTGGAAAAACTGTCAATGAGTGTTTCTTTAAGAATGAGCCTCAAATAAAAGCACAGTTCTTATATTGTCCTTGTCTTTGCTGCTGTTGGTTCACAGGAACCTCTTCTCTCCGGGCAATGAGATCACCATCCATCCCAGTACAAGCCAGTGGGGCATTAAAATAATAAAATAAGCACCGTGTGCAGCTACAGTGTGTGAGCAGGTGAGGAAGCAGGAGGGGGGGGTCCACATCTTCACAAAGAACTACTTTTACAATATTAATGAATGTCAAGGAAGGTGTTCTCTGCCTGCTCTATCAGGTTTAATTCACCTGCGTGTCCTTCTTCTTTGCTTTAGGTTCCTCTACTTGGGCTCGTTTTGCTAAAATGAGATTTCACCTCTGCCAAGGGCTCCCGGGTGTGTCCTTGATTCTGTCACTGCAATCAGGCTTTTCGCTCACATCTGTGTTTATAACTGGTGAAATGACATTTCCTCCACATCACTGGTTGTCTCCAGCCACACTTACAGTCACTCCTAGCAGCAGACACACTGGAACACCTATGGACCCCATCCACCCCCATTACACCAGGTTCTTATTAGCGCTCCCGTGAATGTTAACCGGTTCTTTGGGCATAAACAGGAATAAATTTAACAATACTTTTCATTTCCTTTGCTATGCCTTGAAACCCTACATATAAACGTGTACAGAGAAGATTTAGTGGCATGAAATTCCACTACTACTTGGGACGTGGTAAGAGAAAGTGCGTGAGAGTGTTTCTAACTCTAAAATAAGTGAACAAACAAATAAAACACGTAAAAAAAACCCTGCGCTGCCACCCCCGCCCGCCGCGCCGTGACTCAGCCCCCGCCCCGCCGCCTCCCGGCACCGCCCTCCCAGCCCTGCGCATGCGCCCGCCCTCCGCGCTTGCGCACTGCGCCCCGCCCGCCTGTGGGCGGGGCGTGGCGCGCCCCTCCCGTAACGGCCGCGCCCCTCCCGTAACGGCCGCCCCGCGGCGCCTCTCCCCCTCCCCCCGCCTCGCGAGCGGTTTGAAATTAACCGCTGTTTCCTCGCGGCTTCGTGAGGGGGAGGCGGTGAGGGCGGGCGGAGCGGTGCGGTTGCCTCGCCCCGGCCGCCGGCCTGGGCTCCGGCGCCGCCCTCCCGGCGCAGGGTAGGAGGGTGACGCGAGGAAGCGGCTGCCCTGCCGAGGCCCGCGGGCGGCAGCGCCCGTGCTCGCCCCGGGGCCGCTCCCGTGTCTCTGCCTCGCACTGCCGGTGTGCGCAGTGGGGGAGAGGAAGGAGCTTGCGGCCGCGCCGGACCCGCGAGCCCGCACTTGGCCGCGGGGCCGCAGCGGGCTGGCCCGCAGGTAAGTGCCTTGGGGCCGCACGCGAAGTGGGAGAGGGCCGGGCCGGGGGGCAGGCAGCGAGGGTGGCCCCTACGTACGTGTGAGCTCGGGCAGGAAAGCCCGGCGGGAACCTGGCTCTTCCCGAGGCGAGGCGGGGAGGATGCGGCGCGTTAGCCGGGTTCCGTTGTCAGGTAGGTGAGGGGAAGGGGAACAATAACGGCCGCGGCCCCGTGCCGGGATGTGCGCCCCCGCTTTCCCTCCGGCCGTGTCAGACTTGGAGCGGGGGAAGCCGCGGCCGGCCGGCCGACCTCTTCCGGCGTGCGCTTCCCACACGCCGGCCTCCAGCGTTTTCCCGGTCTGCGGGCCGGCGGGAAGGTGTCATTCACACTCGCTGACTGCCCCGTTGTGGGAGCTCTCCCCCAGCTTCAGTAGGGAAGGCGGAGGGTGGCAGAGGGGAGGATAAAAAGAGAGGTATCTTGAAATCACGGCTGCTTGTATTTCAGTGCCTCTCACGTTTCCTCCAAGTGCACTACTACATCTTTAGGGTTTCCCAAAGCAGCAGGATGTATTACTTGTGTGGGTGGTCACTAGAGGAGGGTACTTGGTTTGCTCTGCTCTTAAGATTGTAAGGAAAATGCTGTGATATTATCTGGTCTTAGGGGAGATGGGTGCTATCCTGAGTTTGGAAGGCGCATGAGAACATAGCTATGTTTAAGGGTTGTTGGTTTGGGCCCTAATGTGATATTTTCACCAACAGCAGAAATGTTTTGCTATGAATCTGTATCTATATTCTCTGCAATGAATTCCTTCATTCTGGAGAGACCACTATCTATCTTAGGCTTGAAATAAGAAAGTGTATGAACAGTTTATTCTTTCAGTGTCACAGTTTTAGTTTTCAACATCTTTAGAGATCTAAATTTCTTTGTAGTTCATCTGAGATCAAATCAGTTCTTGTCTGGGGAGTTTTTTAAGCTTTCATTGTATCTTGGCTGGCAACTATGTAAATATATGACCTTTGGGTCCCAGAAATAGATGTCTTTTTAATACATATCTGTTTTCTTAGTTAATGTAATTCCTTAGTGATGATGCAAGAAAAGAAAAGGGTGTTCTAGCAGTATGGAATACTGTTTGACATACACGGTATGCTGTACTTGGTGTTTGTTTTGTTACTTGGGCTTAGAAATGTTTATCTTGGAGTGTGAAGTCAGTTTCACTTGTCTCTACCTGGGAACCTGTGATCAGAGGAAGGTTTTGTGAAATGTGCAAGGTGGATGCTTGTTGCTTTTAAATGTCAGTATCGCTCATGAAATGACTCCAAGAAAGGTGCTCATATGACTCTTGTTATATAGATTACATGGTATTTCAACATATGCACATTTTTGGAAAGCACAATTTAAATGGAATTGAAGTCATAGGGCTTTGTCTAGGACATGTTAGTTTTTTGAAGAAAAAAAGACAAAATAGACTTTGATACAGCTAGCGTGAAAAGTGTAGTGTACATAGATCAAAGGAGGAAAAATCCCTATAGGATAATATAATGTGTACACTTCTAGTGTATATTGCCAGGAGAGAATGACAAACCAGTACGAAGGAGATTTTATACTATATGACTGCTATATCTGTGAAATCCTGATTTGAGCAGTGTAATGGTACTTATTGGGCTGTACAGTTCAGTAGTGTATGCTAGTGATCAGAGATACTTTCAGAAAAAAATCAGTGAATTTTTTGGCTTGGCTATAGGGAAACTAGATAAACGTGTAAGTACACACAATGGACGGACATGTAATTGTATGCATTTTGCGAAATATTTTATGTGATATTTTGCATGATACATAAGTAATGCTGTCTGCTTTTGAAGACAATGTTCTATTTATTATTTTAATCATATAGTTATGTATACTAGAGCTGCTGCAAGAGGAGGGGTGAAGGGGTAGCTCCCAAAGAGCTCAAGTGGGTACAAATATTTCTAAGCCTACTGGCTGCTCTTTAAGTAGAGAGTTCATCAGCCAGGGTTATGTCAGCTAATGAAGAAGCAGCAGGTGGAAAAAGCTCTAAGAGATACCCAGAAGTTGCCCTGATTGCTGCTCTCTTCATTGTACTGAACTGTAGCAATAATGTGAATAAATTTAAAAAAAAAAAGGGGGGGGGGGGGAAGTGTAGGCGTGTTCTAAATAGGAAATTGTTAATGGAAAAAATATCTTAAATAGTTGCAACTTGTTACTGAATGTAGGTTGTTGCCATGGGGCTCTTTGTTTGTTTAAAACTTTAAAGAGGAAAAAAAAGGAGCCTCAATATAGTAGCAGTATGTTTTTTTAATGAGTAATGGATCTTTCTTTCGCAAAATGACACAAGAATACTTATTTTGAAAAAATGCTGACAGTGTAAAAATTCTGTTTGCTCAATTTTAGAATAAACACACAAGATTTTTCTGGATTTGTTTTTTATTATGCATTCCCATCATTTTTTCTTGTGGTCGTTATTAATGCTATCTTTTCCTCGTATTTTATGACAGCATTTGACTTCTTAGTCTGTTTCTGGAGCTTTATCATTTATGGTAGCACTGTTTATAGAAAGATTCAACTATGTTATACTGCTCCTATATACTGCATCACATTGTGCCCTGAGATGCCCTTTGGTGGCTGACCATTGTAAGAGCTTTGCAGATATTTCTCATTACTGGTGATAATATCCTGTACCTAACACTTTATCATCTGGGGAAGTAATGGTATCTGCAAGTGCAGCTGTTGGCAGCTGACTGACAGAGAACTCGTAGTTGGTGTTCATATCTCATAGAAAAATAAGTGCCACTGCTTGAAGTGAGGCACAGCGATTTGCATGGTGATATCTCAGAATTTTGGTAGCTTTAAGGATACAAGAAGGTCATGAAAGATAACTTGGTAGGTCTGGAGATGCTTGGTGACCTTGCAGAGCTGCACACTGCACTGGTACCCCCTACTCTATTGGATTATTTTCAGTATATTGATGCTGACCAGGCAGAGTTGCAGTTTATAGCTCAATCAGACAACACTTTTACACACTGTGTGACAGCGTTTTTGTTAACTGGTGAGCTTATGTTCCCCTATAGCCCTGTAACACTAAAGAATTAAGGGATCTCAGTTTCTTGTAGGGAATTATAATTTTCTTTTTAAAACATAATGCTCTCAAAGAGGTTTATTTTTCAGATTTTAAAAAGGCAAATCAACTGCTGCATTAGGGTAGATTGTGCAGTTCTCCACTTGTAGTGGATTGACTTTTAACTAGCCAAAGGGGAACTTTTTTCTTGGAGGGGAGACACTTGTGCAAACAGAGAGGATTAGAGACAAATAACCTTTTTATTAATGGAAACATTATTTATGTGTTGGAATAGCTTTACTTCCATTACAATGGTAATAAGAACTATAGTCTTTCAGCAGGCAGTAACTATATCCCTTTCTCAGTATTTGCCTTTTTCCTTTAATATTAGGCTTTTTTTACTCATTTTACCATTTCTGTTTTGTACTGGTTCTAGTGTACATTAAATGTTTTTTTTGAACAAGGCTTTTGAGAATGAAAATACTAAGTGAACTCTTGAAATTATTGTATTATTTATACCCCCCACCTTCCCTTTTTAGTAGGTTGTACTTAACCTCTGATTAGTTGGTACACGCAGTTACTTTTCTTTCTCAAGTGTTTTGGAGCCTTTCTTTCAACTGAAACACTAATTCCAAAGAACATGCCCTTGTATGTTAGTTAATGGAGAAGGCTATTATGTTAGTCATGTTGTTTTATATCTCTTGATTTCCTTGTCTTCTTGAGCTTGCTCTCACGTAGCACTAAAGGTAAAAGCCAAGAAGATAGTAGATTCCAGTATGATTCCTTCTCTCTATAAATGCTACTTCTGCTGTTTTGCCGTAATAATAACAACTCTGATTTGTTGATATAGCCTTGCTACTAGAGCTGCGTTTTCATGAAAGAGCTCTTTAAACTTTCTGGGATGGGAGCTTTATGCTGTACTCCTGAGCCTGTTAAGTTCTAATTCTGCTATAATTCTGCATATAGTAGCTTCCATACCTTCAGTCTTGCTGTCTACCCTGCATTTACACCGTTGCTGGTAGTACTGATTGCTTAAACTAGAGGGCAAGAATTCAATGAATTTATGAAGTCAGTTTAAATCCTTTAATTTCAACTCTTCTCACTGTGTAGTAGACCTGCTATTTAACTCTTTCTTTTCAGTTAGGTGTCTGAAAAAGCTTTTGCTCTTGAGAATATTTCAAAAGTACGTTCCTTTGTTATTTTGTCATTTGTGGAACTACCATAAATAAACAAGTAGTGATTCATTTTGATCAGGAAATAAGACTTGATTGCTGATTTTATTTTTTCTCCCACTCCTTATATTAATTCCCCATATTATTAATATTTTTCTAATTATTAATTCAAGTAATCTTTGTTCATTTTTTTCTTCTAGGTTTTCACACTGTTTTATTTCAAGAAATTCTGCCCATTCTCTGTATTCAAATTTGAGTTCCTGTCTACCACTGACTTCATTTCCTTTTTGCTCTTATGAAATCAAAAAATTACCTAGTGATTACAAAAGCTTGGTGCTGTGTCTTGTTTAAGATTGATGCAGAAGTGTATCAGACCTACAGGGTTCTTTTCTGTATGCCTTGTCAATTCATATGATAATCTGTAATGACCAAATTCACAGTAGTATTTATCTCATCAGATGTCAGCCACAGCTAGCAGAATTCTGTAGGATTCTGGGCCATCCACTTGTGTCTGGGCCAAACACTTTCAGATGTTTAAAGATGTGTGGCAACTCCAAAAATGAACTTTGCTAGTGGATAACCCAAATCATGTAAGAAGTTTCAGGGTTATTACAGTTAAAAGATGCACTCTTTCCCAGGATTAAAAGCATCAGTATTTTTAAAGATGCAAGTTGCTGTGTCTGTGGCTCTGGACTCCAAATACAGAAGTGGTTTGCTTGTATTCCAGTATTAGGAAGCTATGGGCCTGGTTCTACTGGTGTATATTTGCAGGATCAAATATACAGAGACTGCTTCTACACAGGTGAATTTTAATCATCTTGCAGTGCTCTTTAAAAGTGAAGCAGGGGTTCAGTCTGTTTATTTATAGCCTGTTCACACTGTAGTATCTGAATGCCTTGCATGTATGTGATGCCAAGTACACTGGCTGAAACCCAGGCATTGGAGCAGGTGGTGTCACTGAAGATGGTGAGTGATACAGCCTTAAAGTGTAGTGTGGCTTCTGTTTTATGCAAGACAAACGAAAATTTAAGGGAAAGAAAGAAAAAACAAAGAATCTTCTACCTCTAGTCTTGCAGTGTAATAGGAGAAAAAGTAGACAGCAGTGTTTAACTTGAAGTTATTTTTTTTTTTTCCTGTATTTCTTCACCTGGAGTGAAGAGAAATGAGAGAGGGAAGCTGGGCAACTTCCCCACAGGTGTTCTAAGTTTGGGAACTTCAGGGTTTCTAAGATGAGGAATTAAATTCAACCGAAGTCAAGTCAAGCAAAGGTGATTTCTTTTATCCTGCTTGTGCTATACCTGGCACCTGGTCTAGGGACACCTTAATAACAAACAAAATGTTATTGATAGAAAAATCCACTGCATTCTGACCACACATGCTCCTAATAATTATAATGTTGAAGACTTCATGTATAAGCTACTGCTCAGCAGTGTTTTTTTAAAACAGAAAATAAACTGCGTTGTGTTAGCATTCTGACATAATTTTATAAAGGTTATTTTTTCATAAACAATTGAAGGTTTGCTGAAAATAGTAGGGGAGAATCACAAGGTTTCTCCTAGCTGAAACTGCTGGGAATTTAAGGATAAAGAATAAATGAGATCACCAAATGTAAAGCATCTTTTGGAACAGAGAGGAAAAAATGTAGTACTTATATGACACTTCCAGTGATACTTTGGTAGCATGTTTCCTCCCTCATCACATTTCTTGAAACCTAAATATATTAGATTTGCAAATTAAATGCCTCTTCATCATCTATCTGTAATATGGCATGTAACAGCCTACAGTGAAAACAAAACATGTAATAGACATGACTTGAGAATTATTATTTGCTACATTTTCAGTTAATAATGCAGTTTCCCCTTATCTCAAACTATTTGCCGCCTGAACTTATATTAGAAGAAATATCATCACAGTTTTAGCAATAGAATTTTAAGTTCATAATTGAACTGGAGTTCTTTACTACAGAATTATGTAAAAAGGCATGAAATATTCTGAGATAATGTCAACTAGATAAAAGTTCTGTGGAACAGAAGAAGCAGTGACAAAACCTTTAAAGGAATTCAAAAACATCCTACTAAGGATTGCTTGTGTTGAAATTTAGCTTCAAAGCTGTCAGTAGTAATTACAGCATCTTAGAATTGTTTATGTTCAAAGGGATTTATGGAGGTCACTGTGTCCGACCACTTGCTCCAAGTGTGGTCAGTTAGAGCAGGCTGTTAAGGGCATTGCCCAGGCAAGTTTTGAATATTTTTAGGGCTGAGGTTTCATGGCCTCTCTAGGTCCCCTTTCCAATGCTCAACTGCTCTCTCTCTTCTAGAGCACAGATTTTTATGCTGCTCTTAAACTTCTTTTCAGGCCAACTCCTGTGTTGCAGAAGCCTTTCTGTAATTTCCCAGTTACTGTTTAATCTAGCTGCCTGCCTTCCTCTTCAACATGATCAGTTTGGAGCAGCCATCATCTCAGACTGTTTTGAATATTTGACTTGCACGTACTCCCATTCCTGCCTTCAGAGTGTTGCTACACAGGCTATTTTGACAAGGGTGGGTCCTATAAAGACTCTACCTGTGTTCCCTGCGTCATTGAGCAATGACCTCACAGGTTTCTTGCACTCTTTTGTTGCCTGTGTCCTTATAGAATCTATCTTGTGCTTTGCAGTACAAGCTTTACTGAGCTTTGACTTTGCTAATTCATCTTTGTAAGCCAAGGCAATAGCTATGTATTTCTTCAGTCTGCCTGTTGCTGCTCCGTTTTCTTGGGGTCATGCTCAGACAGGAGTTTCATTTACATCTATGGCAAACAAGTATGGCAGATGGCTGGCATGGGTGCCATACATGCATTACTGCAAAACTATTTCTCTGTTCTTGTGAGCATAGTCAAACTTGGATGGAGAACTTTTTGCTCGTTAGAAGTACTTACATTTAGATTTTTTAACCATCGCAATTTGTATATACATTAAGCAATTATTGGCAGTCTGAACATGCCTATACTAAAAATAGTTATATAACCTGTTATAAACCATTGCCTAAATCAGTCTGTCATTTAAGAAAAATCTTAGTGAATTAACGAACCAGTTTGTTGTCTATTAGAAGTGACATGTTTGAGAGATTTGTGGATCTGTTATATGTTACATGTAGCTCCTCAACAGTTTTTACCTATATGCTAAATATTTTGCTAAGAAATGCAACTTGATATGTGCAAATTAAAAGAATTTTCAGCCTTGTTGGTCTCTCTTAGTAGGCAGATTTGAGTTGTATTGCATGAGCTGATTTATGCTAATATTTTTTGACTTTGGTAATATATAGCCTTCTAAGTCCCCTTTGTAGAAAGGGATTATTATTTTATGCATTGATATAAATTTGCTTAGCATTTTATTTGCATGTTTATATTAAGGCAGCCATTAAGAATTACTGAAGACATGTAGATTTTTGGAGAGCTTTTTCCAAATGTGGGCAACAGCCTGTAGTTCTCAGCTTGAATTTCAGCTTCTGAGACAGCAAAATTGCTTCCTGGGTATAAACATGTAAGTTCATCTGAGTACAAAGTATGAGTTTACTTGCTTGTTTTTTTGGACTGAAAAGAGACTCTTATTGAACAGCAATACTACTTGTCCCAGAAGATCTTAGTTCACAGCCTCACTTCACTTCTGCTCTTAGATTCTCTTCAATCTCTGCTCTTCTTTTTCCAAGAACAAACAGTGGGACTTCCTCCTGTAATGCATAGAAAACTGTAAAATACATGCAGAAGTTGAAGCAGAGAAAAAGACCTTCTCTAAGACAGAGATAGAGGCAAGAAGTTGGGGACGGGGTAAGAAGTATAGAAACTAAAACATAGAAAACGGTGATGCTATTGATTATCTTGGAGTCCTGGAAAGTATCCCCTCTCTTTTTTTTGACTTGGCTGTATAAAAACAAGGAAATCAACTTGAATTAAAAAAAAAAATCCTTACATTCTTTTTTTTTTTTTAATTTTGATTAAATAGAAAGGATTGTCTGTTAGGTAGATCCAGCATGGAAGATGACTCTTGCAAATGTTTTTTAATATGAAGAGCATTGCCAATATAATGCTGTGCAAGGCCAGAAGCAAATCTTGCTTGAAGAAAGGTAACTTTATAAGCTTTGTGTGGGACCCTTAGCTCTTTCATATAGAATAGCTAAATTGCCACCAAAATTTGATCTGACATTTGGAAGGACCTGGCTATATGAAAATAGGAATTATTTAGGATATTTGAAGATATTAGTTTTTTTAATGAGTAATGTTTTGCTGTCTGTGGCTGAGCATGTGAAAATATGTTGTATTTTGTTGACAGTGTTTATCATACACTTGCAATTGATGGCAAAGGAATTTTGGAAGAAGACTGCAGGGTACTTTATGTATTACAGCGGATATATGGTTTTGTATGTTTCTCTCCATTTTCTGAATTAGAAATTCTTGTTAGACCAAAGAATTTTTATTCAGAAATGTCTTTACTGTTATAGGTCACACATAGACTTCTCATTGGATGTTATAAGTCTCTCTTAGCTGCTTGGTTGCTTAGGAAAAACTGTCTGCAGAATCATTCTGTTTTGGAGAGAGATGTGTAATTTCTTTTTTGAGGAAGCATTGACACCTATACCTTCTCCAAAGTCTATATAGATAACACTCTTGCTTTTAGGAGCTGTGAAAAGTGACAAGGTAGTTGCATATCTTCACTTAGCAATAGTTGACAGCTGTGCACAGCTCAGTACTTTGAAGCTGTATGCTCAAAATTGAGTTTTATGCAGTGGAAAACTTAAAAGGAGAAAAACTGAACTGTGCATGTATGCCTTGTGGGAGGCAAGGGTGTTGTATAGAGCTTTCACAAGATTTTTGTGATAGAATTGTCTCAGAACTATGACTGCTGGAGAAACTTGTGCCAATTGCATGTAGCTTTCTTTTAGAGATAAAGAATTGGGAAACTTATTACTTTTTTCTTTTTTTTTTCCTAGATCTGAAAACAACTTTTTTTCTGTCCATCTTGCATATACAGAACCTAGAGAATAAAAATGGGGACTCCTGGATCAGGAAGGAAAAGAACTCCGGTGAAAGACAGATTTTCTGCAGAAGATGAAGCTTTGAGTAACATTGCCAGAGAGGTTTGTTAATTTAAAATTGTCTTCTATTTCAAAATGTGGTTGAAAGCAAACTTAATTAACACGGTGTTCAGAAAAAAAGAATGATTATTGAGCTGTCCATTAAAAATACCAAATGTGTTTACCCAGAGTATGACAAAAATACAAACTAGGAACACTTGTAACCACTATTTCAGCAAATGTCACTTTAAAATGATATATGTTGCATGATTTAATGTAACTCTATAGTATCACACTTAAACCTCAGCAGATCTACATGTAGCTGTATACTTTAAAAAAATCAAGATAAATGAGAAATTCAATTGCTACCCTAGGCTAAAACTGAAAAAACTCCGTGTGTATCCTATTGCCCTGTATGTGCTTAAAATAACCTGTGTTGTCAGTTAGTGTTGAATGTGTAATAGTCATTATTAAAATGATTAAGTGGCAACAAACACATGCTTTTTAAAATGTTAATATCAAATCTGTCAAAAATAGTATATATGCTGTACCAAGGTCATAGCTCAAAAATAAAGGGTTGGAGCTAACCAACCAAAAATACTATTGAGAAGTTGATTAAAAAAAAAAAGGTGGATTTTTGCACTACCAGATATAGTAAGGAGACATCTGAAATTGTGTCCTACAGACCTCTATCTGGACTTCAGTTTTTCTGGGGAGAAACAGTATTAAACAGAAGCATTAATACTGTTTGTATACAAAGAGATGGAGAAAATTTGAGCTATGTTATCTGCAAAGCTGCTTGTTCTGGTTGACATAAATACAAGACTTAAAATCTTTATATATGTGTGTGTATATGTATAAAATTTGTTTGTATATATGTTTATGTATATACATTGTAAGAAAATAGATTACAGGTCTTTGAAAATACAGCCTCTGTTTAAGTAGCTATTACTGACTGTAAATAAAGGAAATGCTCAGTCAGCAAAAATCACTTTCATGTTTCTGGCAACTTTCTGCAAGTGCGTGTTGACACCAAGTCTATGGAAGTTCTCACAGCACCAGCTGTCTTTGGGCCGCATGCTTTCTCCTCAAGCTTTGTCTCTGAGGGAAGAATATTTAAAGCAGGAGAAGGAATCTGCATTATATAAGGCAATATGCGATTAAGGTATTATGGTAAAAGTATGGTAATGTTTTTTTTAAAAAAAGATATGGTAATGTAAGAAGTATGGTCTAATAGAAATAAGGTAATGACAGAAAAGGACCATAGTAACTAGGCTTGTTTGCTCGCAACTGCCATCGTGTGGGAGAGACCTTCCCCTGCTTCAGCCTAGTGAGTATGGAAAGATGCGGGCTTGTAAAAGCTGCAAATTGCTTGTCTAGTTAGGAGTTATATATAGTGTTACCCATGACAGCAGTATGATTTTTAATTGTGTTTAAAAAGTATTATTTTTTGTAGGTGAATGCTCTTTTTCTTACAGCCTACTTTTTATCCTAGTAAAGCTTTTATCCTGAATCTGAACTAATTAAGGAACCTCTTTCTCTCCATTATGAAAATCAAAAACAAGCTGCTGTCATTTCCTACTGAAATTCTTCTTGCAAACAAGAGGAAAGAGGAAAGTGTCTGTTAATACTATGCAATTCTGCTTGCTCTTGCTCAGCAGTGGATGAAAGGAACATTACCTACTACATTAATTCTGTATTTTACCAAGATTTTGCTATCTTTTTATGCTTATCCTTTGATATCTTGGTGAAGGACTGTGAAAAATCTTTGGAAACTCCTCAAAAAGGGAAGACTCTAAAGACCCTAATCATAAAGAGGCATTCAAACTCAAATCTGATCTTTTCCTTGTTTCTCATTTTTTGCTTGCCAAAGCCAGCACACTTTTTAACTAAAGAACTAAATCCTATTCCTGGAAGCTGAGATAAATGTGTTTGAAATCTGCAGAATATTTTGGCAGTGTGTGTGTATATATAAAAAAAATAAAGTAAGAAAGAAGAATAATAAGCAACGACAATTTTCTAATTCATTACAAATAGCTGTTAGGATTTTTTTAGCTGAAAATAAGAGAATTGGCAGGCTCTACCATCTGTGATGGAAAGAGACTATTTCTAATCACATTTTTGATAAGCATATGCATCAAAATAACTTAGAATTGATTACTGCTTTCAGCTAGCCTAGCTTCTGGAGGGAGAAACTTGAGTTCTCATTTGTTTATAGCAAATAGAAAATTTCTTTTAGAAGCTTTTCAAATAAAACTTTTCAAATCTCTCTTTTTAACAAGTTGTACTATAATCAAATACTAGAGTGCTGTATCATCACTGCATGTTTATTCTAGAGATTGTTCACAGAATGACTGCTGAAACTCAGGTATCAGAATGGTAGTGGTTGATCCAGAGATTCTTAAAACTAATTTTTTTTTTTAATCAAGTTCTAGAAGAGAAAAGGAAAACGTTTTGCTCCCAATCCCAAGCTTGTGTGAACAAGTAGTGATGTATTTGGTGTCCTTTATTTCAGTTAGCAAAGCACTGCAAAATGACTGCCTGCCCTTTTACCTCTCCTTACAGAGCCAGTCTAGATTTTTTTCTACCGCTTTCATAGCCTGAAATAGCTCCTTGTTTTCCAAACAATTCCCTATGCAAATTTGTGTAGCCTTGCGTTTCTCTTAACAGATATCTACTGACTTGACTTCACTGTAGTTGAAGGATTTTGTCTACAAGCAGTCTGTCAATGAAATTTGTTTCATGACTGCTTTCTTGGGTTTTCTTTATTAACACAAGAGGGTGAATAGCAGCATCCAGGGGGAAAGCAGTCTTCTTTGGAATAGAGCTGGATTGTTTTTCACTTTTGAATTTCAATAACATAGTTTTCAGGGTTTGTATGAGTCCTACTCCATTTGAGGACTGCTCTTAGAATTCATAGAATTGTAGCATTATTATGGCTGGAAAAGACCTTCAAGATCATTGAGTCCAACCATAAACTCATCACTACCCTGCCTGCTAAACCGCCTTCCTAAGGGCCTCATCTCCACATTTCTTGAACACCTGCCGGGGATGCTAACTGCTAACTGCTTCCCTGGGCAGCCAGTTCTGATGCTTGACTATTCTTTCCATGCAGAATTTTTTTCCTAATATCTAACCTGAACCTTCCCAGTGCAACCTGGAGCCATTTCTTCTTGTCCTATCAGTAGTTAGTTCAGAGAAGAGACCAACCCCTGCCTCAATACAACCCCTTGCAGACAATAGTAGAGAGTGATACAGTAATTCAAAAGAGAGGCATGTATTATCATGGTAGTCTTTCAGTTTTCTGTGTTATTCATTTTTTGGCCTAAATTGTGATAAAATCTGAACTACACTTTTATCAAACTTGTTGATTTCTTTGCTTTTCTGGAGTTTTCTGCTTTTCAGGTGAATCTGATTGCTCAGATTAATAATAGTAAGACTGAATCATTAAAGGTTTTGTTAAAACTATTCTCTAAAAATGTTTTCTTCAATTTCAGATGTAATCCATACAATACAATTTTGCATAGTTTTTTTTCTGAATCCTTTGAAGGGTTTAATGAATTGTTAGAGCTTTTTCCCATTACTGTAGTAGCAAATATGAAAGTTTGGTCACTAGTTGTAGGAGTGAATGGTGAAATAGAGGTTGGGTTTTATAGCATGAGTCAATAAATGAATTAACTTTCTGTCTTTAACAGGACAGTTAAAGTCTTGCCAGAGTCCGAAGGCTGTTTGTGTGTGTCTGGTGAGCTGTAGATAGAATGAGACAGATGCATCAGCTGGTTGACTCCTTTCTCTCTCTGTGCTGGCTGCCTGTATGAAAGTGTATTTGCCCCAGAAGCTCAGGCTGGCCGAAAAGGGCAGCATAGAGTGGGAAGGGAGAAAACACTTCCTGCTGCCTCGGAATTTCTCTTAGCTTAGTTCTTGCTGCCAGTGTATAGAAAGAGCAGTAGCTTCATGCTCGCTGAGAAGTGATTGAGTAGTAGTAAGTTAGTGTCCTGGTGTGATCTGGAATCACACTTTCCGAGTATGCGAAATACATAAAAGTTTGGGTAAGAGTATTTGAGGTGAACTTGCCTATTTTTAAGTAACAAAGTTGTTTCTTGTTGGCATACTGTCTTGCAATTCAATTGGCCTTTTTTCTATCTGGAGCTTAAATGTATTTTAAATGGAGTTAAATATTCCTTCCTTATCCCTGAATTGTAACAATGATAAATGATAAACTAGTTATTTTTGGTTGTCACATATGTTTTGTAAGTTTCTAAGTTTTATATAAACCTCTGTTTTCCGCTTTTTGTCATTGTCTCTGGATTCTTAATTCAAAATCTTATTCTAAAATGTTCTATCCAATTACATGCTTTGGATGTCAGCAGTTTTGAATTTTCAAGTGCTGGTGCTTCTCAAAAGCTTATAATTAACAGTGGATAGACAAACCTGTTTTTGTGGCAAACCTGACTTCAGTGATTTAGTATTTCAAGAATTTTAAGTTCATGGAAATTCTTTCTTATTATCCAAACATGAAACAATTGAGCTTGTATTTTCTTCAGCTTCTAGCTTTATGTCAAAACCAAATAAATGCATGTAAATGAGTAAATTTCAATAGCATTTTCAATATTAAAAGCAATGCCTCTTTCTGTGTGAGGCTAAGGGGAAAGGAAAGGGGAAAGGGAGAAAAATAAGCAGTAGTATTTGTGGCCACTGTGTAGCTTTCCCAAGCAAGTGAGATCTAATGGCTTACTGAAAAAGGAGGGAGAACTCGGTGGCCACTGAAAAGGGAGAGAGACCTCAATGCTATTCGGTTCTGCTTTTGCTTCTTCCTAAGATCCTTCCACAAGCCAACTCAGTTCACTCACACAGTAGAAAACTACTCATTTGTTTTTTATTTGCTGTTTCTGCTTATGTTAGGGAGTTAAACTGGCTGAGAGTAAATTCCACGTGTTAAAGTGGTATCTGAGTAAGTTGTTGAGAGTATAAGGCCCAGAGAGGAAAGGAATGCAACTGTCCTTTTGGTGCTGAGCGATTTAGTTGCTTATTGTCCAACTGTAACCCCCTATTTGTCTTTATCCCATTTTGTCCAATAATTGATTTTATTTTATCATTGCTAGTAATTCCACTACCATATTGAGGAATTCCATGTCTAAGCAGTATTTGCTTTTTAAAATAATTCCAAGTGAGACCAGAGCCTTTTCATGTAACAGGAGCAGCAGTAGTTTAAAATATTTACTTTCTTTTTACACTTAAAAAAAAAAAAATTTTTTTTCTTTGGCCCAAGATCCTGCAGTTACTTATGAGTATGTTGAATAGTGCTGGAGGTTAACCTTTAGTAAGGGGAGCTGGAAGTATAGAGCCTTGAAGGAAAAAGCGAGGAACTTGGATTAAAGTATTTTTTGTTGTTAGGATGTTAATGTATTTCTATGAAGACATTATTAAATTGATTAATGAAACCATTGCACAAAAGTATATTTTGAACTTTAAGTATTTTCAATTTGCTCATAGGCAGAAGCCAGGCTTGCAGCCAAACGGGCAGCTCGAGCAGAAGCAAGAGACATACGTATGAGAGAACTGGAGAGACAACAAAAAGAGGTAAACTGTCACAAATTACTAAAATCCTTAATGTATATTATTTTATTTCTATCCTTGCATTGGACTTGGTCTTTCAATGTAGCTCAGCTATATGCTGTTCTTTATAGCATCAAAAATCTGTTACCTTCTCTCTCACCCTCCTGAAGCTTCTGCTTCCCAAGGGATTATATATCTAAATTGATAGTTTACTTGTAGTGACATTTCACAAAATATCTAAGTGAACATTCATTTTGAGCACATAATCAAGGGTCTGCTACATAAAACAGGCATTAGCATTCTTGCTTTAAAATGAAAATAAGATTTTAAAAGTGATTTTTAAAAATCTGGCTTTACAGGCAAAACCAGGTGTGTGAATGTTTTAACAAATACTGTGATTTCAGCACTAGCAAGCAAATTTGAACAAAGGTGAATCTAAATGTCTACCCTTAAATATGTACCTTTAAATATTTTAAGGCCCAAGGTTTGCTTTTTTTTTGTTTTAACTACTGCGTATTTGATTTTAAGTGAACAGAAGGAGAACGTAGTAGGAATGTCCAGAAATAAGGCATGCACAAGTAATTTTACATAGAAAAGTTTGCAACAGCTGACACACAAATGAAAGACAGTTAGTAGTTATTTGGATTTGAGTTATTAGATCCATTTTTCCATGTTCTTATAAGAACAGTGACTTATGTCAAAGTGGTTTCTGTGTGCTACTGTGCAAAAGATTCAGATGGATATGGATAACTGGCAACCATTATGAATGTAACTGTACCTCAAAGGTACACTGTTGAGGGCAAGCAACTACAAAAAGTAGAGAATTATTTTTTACTTATAATATATTGTAAAAATATAATTACTAATGCTTAGTAATTGAATAATTTGCATATATGATTTTCACATGCCGTTCTTGATTAGTTTCTTTTGTTATGGCTCATACTAGAAATGTTTACAATGATTAAATACTTAACTGTCAGGATATGCTCATTTAAAAGAGTTTAATAGGAATCTGATAATATTTACACACACACAATTACATATTATGCCACTATCTCCTGAGAAAGTTTGCATTTCTTTTTTGGAACAAGAAAGTTGAAAATTAGGTTTCTAGTAGCCTTTGAGTATATCATGGTCATTGAAATTAACTTGGATTTTGACTTGCTGTGCAAAAGAATTGGATATTATTATTAATAGTTATGGTAATTGCATTGAAAATGATGTAAATGCATACTGTTTTGGTGAGATAATGGGTATGGTTCATTTAAGAAAAGTGTTACTCATTTTACGTGACTACTTATTCCTGATCTTCAGTTTTCTAAATGCATAAGTATCTTTCTGTAAAAGATATATGGAAATTAAATTTATATTTTAATTTTTCTACCTGGGAATCCCTTCTTGTATAGTGATTAATCTGTGTTGTAAATGGTTTGTTTATTTTCTTTTTACATTCTATAGCTTTCTCAGCGCTCATATGATAGAAAATGGGCTCATATTCAGAAATGGATGGTAGGCTAAAACTGCCTGATGTGCATGGTTTTGCCAACAGAGAACTAACTGAGGAGTTGAAGAAAATAATTTACTAATGGTTTGCATCGTGCCATTTCAAATGGGTTTTTATCAGGGAAAGTGGATGATTGTTTATGAATGTGGATATGGAATATGCTTTACGGAAGCAAAAGACAAACATTGGAGTGTGAGATGCTTTTCCTTGAAATGAGATGCTTTCCAGCATGCGCTGGCTTCAAATTGTAAATTACATTTAGAATGAAGCCACATTATTTTCAATCTATTGATATAATTTATTAATTTCAAGTATTGGCAGACTTTATTTTTTTCTTTGAGTAAGGTAATAAATGCTGATTTTTCACTGATGATTAAATAATTTCTGTGACTTATTTTTAAATGATTGGAGGGGGGCGGGGGGGAAGCCCCGATCTCCATATGCACTTTTAAAAGCAAATCCAGGTGACATGCCCAGGCTTACTTATGCATTCTTTTACCACTTGCCTCCAGCTCTAACTAATGTTGATAGAATGTTTGGCTGTTTATTTAGATTAAATCCTCTAAGTAGGAAGGCACAGAGGTTGCTATCTAGTACAATGGGAGGATGGGTTTTTTGAATTTTTACTGTGAGTGTTTGAATGGAGATTTAAGTAAGACATGCCAAGACTTCACATAGTTTCAAATGGTTAAAACTACTGTTACAGTTAATCAGCACTTCTCTTGAGAAATCCTAGAACTGTCTTTAGAAATTTTATTGGCAAAAAGTTGTGCAGACTTGGTACTGTATCATTGTCCTCCTGGAACTTGCATGCATAGCAGTTGCCCTATTTTATTTTTTGGAGCAGTGTGCTTTTCATTGCTTTCTCTGCTGAAGAACCAATTTCCCAACCTGTTAACACCACCACACTTGGATGTCAACCCCTTCTTCTCGTAAGAGACTCTTCTGCTACAGGAAGATTCTGGGCAAATGTGGATTCCCTCTTCTAGATCAGGAAGCCTCTCACCTTAGCTAACGTACATATTGCAAATGTAAATTCCTAGCAATTGGGCTTGATAAGTGCTAGCAGTGCCTATCTACTTGCAATACATATTGTAGTGTTTTAGTTCTGCTTTGAAACATTTAATCCTGTCTTGGCATTTCCTGATTTTTATGTCAGGAAGAGATTTGTAGGTGACTTACCAAAGGTAGCCATTTGTAGCAAATTGTATCTGAATCTCAAGCTCTGCATGGTAGGAGCATATTCATTCAATGTATTCAGTGGCTACTCACACTGTTAGACGAATCCTGGTTAAGCAGCAGCTGCAGAATCTGTAGGCAACTGTTGATAAAATATCTATATGCAAGATGCAAAAGTTAGTCGCAAATTGCATGTTTGTCCGTTTAGACTTGAGGCACTTGAGAGATGAACATAGTATGGAACTGATCTTTGTGCTAATACAAAGCCTCAGGCTTCGTGACTGTATTGGAGGCTGAGCTTTCAACTCTGAAGAAGCACTACTTAAAATCTTTAGGGTGCTTCATATTGTAAACTATAGTAAGAGACTCATTTTAGGAAGGATTTCTAGTTTTAGCATCTCTTCTGACTTTAAAATGGTTTATTTAAAAATTAAACTCTCTCTCTTAACATGCTTGCTGCTTGTAACTAAAAATCTGAGAAGCTTTGAGCTAAAAGCACTTTCCCCTTAGTTTTAAATTAGCTTTGCCATATTTCTCACGACTTGATGTTTGAAGCAAAGTGGAGGTTCCCCAATCCTTCAGCTGAACTGGGGATAACAGCGTCTCAGATATCTGTCTGTCCAGATTTAATGAAGCTGGGCAGCATGCTGCTTTTACTGTCACTGCAGATCTGAGCTACATATGGAATTTACAATATGCAATTGAGCAATTTGCTTAAGAAGGTTTGCATTTTAAAATAAGGGAAGATATGGAGAGATATGTATGGAGAAACAGAGAATGAACGAGTGGACTGGAAGCATCTGTTTTGGGGCTAAAATATTTTAAAATAACCCCAACAACCTAATTGGGGTAATTTTATAGCAAATTTTATACTAATCTGTGATTTTTAAGACTTAATTTGGATTGTCTTGAATTTTGAGTTTTATTTCTAACTTAAAGTTTTTTTCTGCACTTGATAGAGTAGTCAAAAAAGACTGCTTATCACTAATTGTATTAAATCAACTTTATTTTCCTCTTATGAAGTGTATGCCTATAGATATTAGATAAACCACAGTTCTGATGTAGATGAGTTCACTTGCTGCAGTGTATTACTCCAATTAACATGTGGCGTTGAAAATGCTAACAGCATGTTGCTCACCTTTGCTTTTGTTTCATTAAGAAAAAAAAAGTCTAAATAACTCTGCATTTCTTCTCTCTCAGGAAGATTCAGAGCGGGCTCGGTATTCTCACCGGTCCAGCCGACATTCATACTTGGTTTGTGTCCAAACTGTGTTTTTTTCCTCATTCCATCATGTGCTTTAAAAAATAAATTTTATCTGGATTTTGGTTTAATTCTTCTAGGCAACACATGATGCTTAATTATTAATCTTAGGGTCAGAATTTTAAGTTGCATGTAATATTAAAATTCATCCTGATGTTTATTTCCATCAATATTAAGATCATCTATGTATTTTTGTATACTTTTCATGAATAGAAACGATGTCATGCCTTAATTCTTTGAGTTTGCATTACACATGTATTTTACATACATCTATATATATATATATAAAAAACATATAAATAAAATATGGCTCTTCTCCAGATAACACTTTTTAGTATATTTTAGAATATGTTTGTGGTGAATAGGAGTAGAAGTTTGGAAACTGCTTGAAAATATGTCATTCAGCAATGTAGTATTTGAAATTACTTTTATTTGATGACATATTTTAAGTATCATTCTCTAGTGTTATTTCTACTTAAAATTTTGTGCTTTACTTAAGCTTTAGAAAAGTTGAATCGTTCCACTTGCTTAGACTTCAAGTATTTTTGAGTAATAATATATAATTCTGTTTTTCCTGTCAGGGTAAATACTGAGTAAATACTACTCATGACTCATATCTTCCTGTGATCGGTGCCTCTTAATGAAGATCGGTTACACTGTCTTGTAGCTTTGATTCCAAATTGCTGCCCTGGTATTTTCTTATACTTTAAGTACTACCAGGTCTCCGTAATGCTTGTGAAAGAAGCAGAAGGACATAGCTTAAAATACAAAGAATGCAATATTATGCAGGGCTTAACTCTTTGGGAAGACTGTGGGAAGATACGATTCATTAATAATAGATCCTTATCTGAATGATGCAAGGTATCCCAAATCCTGCTAATAGAAATCCCTTTATACTGCCTTTTCTGTTGTTTTTGTCATTGATATTTTTATCGCAGGGTAGAAATAATTTTTCTCTTTTCCATGGATATGCCTAGGAACAGGCTCTCTGATACATAGACTAAGAGAGGGAGAAAACCTAAGGTCAAAGGGATTTTCTGTTTATTTAGAAGGTTATTCTTATTTTATATAAAATGTCTCTGTGTGGGTTTTTAAAGAAAGAATGTTCTTCCTAAGAGTTTTAGGCTGTTCTATAGCGTCTTTAAGGTGAGCTTGCAAAGTGCATTATTAAGTAAATGCTTTTGCAACTTATCACATGGGTATTCTCACCAAATAAATCTTGCAAATCAAGTAAATCAAGTAAATGGCTGGCTTCTTTGTAGACAGAAATGTTTACAGAAAACATTATAGTCAGTGCTATGTGCTGTCATTTGTAGCCTTGTGAGCTCGTGCTAACATCCAGATTGAGCTGATAGAGAGTAAGAAGCCATCCTTGAACACGTAGCTCATAAAACAGGGCTTTATTTTCTGTCAATTACCCAAAATCTCTTTACAACTGGATCTGTTAGTTTGTGCCTTTTCAGGTGAAGTTTAGCAGCTACCTGTATTTGCCTTGAGAGGATTATTTTAAGTTTTTTGTATTGATCTAATCTTTGCAATTTCATTCTTAAGAGTTCTTTGGATGCCAGTGGGTCACACAGGAGCAGAACAAGCGCTTCCCGGAGGAGAGACCTTGTGGTGTGTAGCCTGGAACAAACGTGTGCTGATGTGCTCCCACTCTAACCATTTCTGTGCCTACTCACCAAAAGCAGGAGTTCTGTCAAAGTGGCCTTATGAAAGCAGCATCAACTGGACTGTTGCAGGGGCTGATAGAATAATGCAGTGATTTCTCTGTGATAGCAAATTTAAGGGCTCAAATAAAACTTGTAACTGGAAGGCAACCTCAGATTTTCATTTTGAAGGGAATAAGTAGGCCCTCCAGTCAGACTCTTCCAGTGTCCCCAAAGGGGAAATAAAACGAGATGGCCAAACCTGTACGAGGTTCTCTTGGTACAAAGGCATTGTTGAAAGCTGGGCCAGGAAACCTTTTATTTTTCCACCCAAATTATATTGATTGCTGTGTTACATAATGCTAACCTACGATAAAGACAGAAACACAAGAAGAAATTCTTTTTCTTCAGAAGTATAGTTTCTGAATATTCTGTAGTATTTCTAATGCCTAACTTAGGCAATTTATCAGTCTTTACATGAAACATGTTTGTTAGTAAACTCATAATGGTTTGTAGTTAAGGCATAAGTTAAGTGCTATAATAAGTTATCTGAGTTGGATCTGGCTGCGTTCTCTCACAGAGCTGTTGCTCTTTTTAGCCATCAGATCTAGAATATTGATGCCATCCGAACTCTTTCCATAGCCTGCGTGTATGAACTTTCTCAGGAGGGAAGAGAAGACTAATGAAGTCACATATTGCAGATGTCTATCTTATATAAGCATTTTTATTATTCTATCTTTACAATATCTTATGTATACTTGTGTGACATACACAGATTAGATTTAGTGAAGTCATACAGTTTTCAAAAACTTTTAGGTGTGTGTGTGCGCATGTATTTGTGTTCTTTATTTACATGTAGAGATTTATGTTGTTTTAATGGAGAATTATTTAGTTCTAGAAAAAATGTAGGTTTATATACATTTTACTATTACTTTACTATTTACTTAATATAAGTAAATTTTTACTTAAACTTTTACTATACTTAAACTTTTACTATAACTTTACTATTACTTGATAAGAAGGAATCTTAAGTAGAGTGTGTCCCATTCTCATAGGAGTTATGCCAAGTAAGACTTGGGCACATCTCAAGCAAAGATGCACCAGGTACCACTGAAAAGAATATAGAGCTACTTAAAATACTGAATTTGTTTAAACGGTGTTATCTGTTTCAGATATGTGGCATAATCTGTAGTACTATATGTTGTTAGTTTATATAGGATTTATTTACTGAAAAGCGTGAATCCTCGTTTAATCCAAGATAAGGATAATTATAGCTTAACAGTACTCTCCTTAGCCATGATAGAATATTATACTAAGCATGTAATTAGAATTTTCTATGGCTTTTCCACTATAGTTGATAAATATCTCAGGTTGTTATGAACTCTCTGAGCTTTAAGATTGAACATGCTGTTACATGGTAGTAGTAATTAAAGATTTTTTTATTCGTAGAGTCATGCTTACAGTGAGTCTCCTAGTACAAAGAAGAAAACTGCTTCTTTCCATAAAGACCTCTTGGTTAGTTATCAAAAGCAAAATTTACTACAAATATACTAACTTTGTGGAGTCGTCTTACATGTGCGTCTAACATGTGCGTTTCTTAGCTTGCTTACACATGCATACCTAACTTTCAGGAACAAAACTCTAGTATTGACCAAGTCCTGACCTGAACTTGAGTGCTTGCAACTGCATTCACATCAGTGGAATTAAATCAATGGAACTTAGTTAATTTAAATTGTATGCTAGGCCTTTAGAAGGCTCTAGAATCATTTCAATATATCAATTCTGTGGAATAAGGTTGTTCAGTCAGGTTGGAGGTGCCTGTTTTATTGCTTTATCCTCTGTTGCTTAGAGTTATGTTCAATGTAGATGTGGAATAAAGTAAATTGTTTACCATAAACGTTGCATTTATCCCAATAAATTGTTGGGAAAATCCTTTGGACTTTGATTTTCAGAAAAATTGCTAGAAGAGTTTAGTGAATAAAAAACTAATGTGATACTGGGAAACTACTTTTTTGGCTTTAACTTGTGAAAGGATTTTAACATTAAGTATTTGTTTCATGGGTCGCAGGAGTAAGAGCAGGAGTGAACGTGTCTGTTGAGACAGGAATTTGTGCTTTATTTATTTATATTATGGTATTTCTCTGCATATTTAGGGATGCTATTGCAACTATATATGTCCATCCCCTATTCTTATTTTCCATGTATTTTATGCCTCGTTTTCTGTTAAGATCTACTTCTCAGCATTTTCTTCTTCATGAGGGGGAGAGAATAAAACTAGTTTGATAGAAAATTGGTGTTGATGCGTAGTGTTGAAGTGTGCAGTACGCGCTTCAGAAAGCCAAGTAGACTTTGAGTCTACTCTAAGGAAATATTTTTTACAACTTCCTGTGCAAGTTAAAAGCTTGAGAATGTTTGGGCAATATCATCATGGAACTTTTATTCCTGGGATCTTTAAATGAAACTTGTGTTTTTTTGTATCTTTCTTTTTCCACAGAGTGGAATTTACCATGATCAAAGAAATTATAGCAGCCTTAGATATAGTAAACCAGCTTCTTCCTACCATACTCGGGTCTGTCTTTTCACTCTATTCACTCTATTTGTTCTACTTTCTCATATTTTATAAAGCTAACTTCTCTCTCCTCTTTTCTATAACATTGTAAATGATTACAGCTAGCAGTAATTACATGTTTTCCTTTCATAAAACTAGTCTATAATATGTAAATTATGTTCTGCATACATGGAGATTTAAAATGTCTTGAATTAATGTGTATATATATAATATATTCCAAAAAAAGCTACTGTGACTCTTTCCTAAAAAGTCCTGTTGAACAGCCTCGTTTCCTTGTGAAGTTAAAGCGTAGCACCAATATACGGCTTTCTCCTATAGTAATATAAGTGATAAACTCATGCTCTAAGATGAGGAGTTGCAGCTGCTGTAATTTCAGAAATTCTCATGGTCAAATTAAATAAGTAGCTAGAGAAAACTGGCATATCTTTGGGTAGTTGTTTAGTTTCTTATTATACTTTTATTCAGTATTTTAATCTCTAGAGCTTTTTTGTTGAATGTAGAACAAAAGCTACGCTCACTGTCCACCGAAAACGCATTTGACTTTCTCTGTTCTTCGCACTACAGTCCTATTCTCTATGCAGTGATCCAGTGGCAACTACTAGGAGTTACAGGGTTAGTACGATGCGAAAGAATGTTTTACCTAGTGCTGGTTGTTTTAATTGCCCTTATAAATTTAAAACTACACTTCTCTTCATAGGTGTCTCCCTCTGTAAATACTGGTTTAATAAGGAGTACCAGTTTGGTTCGTAACCACCATTTGCATGGTTGCCTTAAATTTGTGTTGTATGGCCGTGTGGATTGAGCATATTACATCTGCATTCTTTCCATGTTTCTAAAGAAAGCTAAAGCTTGTGTGTGTCTTACTTTGGGGAGGCCTTAATTGCTTTTAATGTTGCTAGATTTCCTCTTCAAATATTTTGGTAATTGCGATTTTGCTGCTCTTTTTGTGGACGTGCATAAAGTTTGAATAAAAGTTATGTTAAACAGTGGAGTCCTAAAGAACAAGTTAAACCAGGCATATTAAAGAAAAAAATATGTATAGTATGAAAAAGTCTAGTTTCAGAATAAGCAAAAATCTGAATGGGTAAATCACTGTCTTTCTGAGGTTACAGAAATTTGTGGTAAGTGCACTTTTAAATTCTTTCACATGGCATGTATTATTTAAGATCAGTAATCATGCAAAATTAAACTGCTTTTGGAAAATCTGCATGGTTGAGGCAAAATAAAACTCTTTGATAACCCCTTTGGTAAGGGTGCAATAAAGCTTCAGTTCCCAGGGTGAGCAAGTAGTGGAAAAATAAATTGTGCTTTAAATATTTAATTTTCTTGTGAAAAATGAGGCTTTTTATTATATTATTTTTCAAGGGAAATCTTTGGTTTATATTTGGGAGTAAAATTCCTTAATAGCGTGAAGAAATACTGCTAGTAAAGAAAATACTGTTCTCCATCCTTTCCAAAAGCATAGCGGAGAAGGGAAAATGCATTGATAGGATAAGGATAAGATAATAGGAGGTTTCACTGCTCGGTACCTTCCAGTACATAAAGATGTGGCACTGTTATTTCCAAGGCCAAACGTAAGAAGTTTTCCATTCCCTCTTTCTCAGGCGTCTTTGTGTGGTGATGGATTTCATAGCTCATATAGCTCTCGCACTGTAAGTGTACTCAGCTCTTGGTGATTTCTTTCGAAATATTTATTTTCTGGAGATGCAAATGAGTGACAGTTGTGAAAATTTCCTTCATGGCTTCTCCTCAGCCATCTGAATACAGTTACTCTTCAAGAGCGAGCTCCATTCGAAGCAGCCCCGTGGTGAGCGTTCCTCTCGCATGTCTCGCGGAGAGCTTCCCTACTAACCTGCAGGAGTCAGGGGGCTGCTTGGCACCGTGGATCCTTTTCACCACTTAACATTCACTTCCTGTGCTCTTTCTGTGATTGCTTGTTGCTGTCATGGTGGGTGGCTCATTGAAAGTGTCAGCTGGGTATTCCCTGGAAGTCAAAATGGAAAGTAAGAGGGAACTTGAACAGATAAGAAAATACAGCTGGGAAACTACGGTGCATCTCATATTCAAAATCTATCAGTTCTGGTGAAGGGGGGCAGTTTGTGCAGCATATATTGTATCTAGAATTTATTCAGGACTCCTGAAGTAGCTTTGCTTCAGTGGGGATTAGAAAAACTCCTGAAGGACGTGCACATATGATGGTTCCCCTGGCTGGTGAAATGGAGCTCATAATTTCTAGAATCTGGAGCAGTTTAGCAAGAGAGGCTCCGTCCTTAGGTGCTGCTGCTGCAGGTTCTAGTTTAGGAGCATCGTGCTAGTTCTTAGGCTTTCTTATGGAGATTTTGAAGGTGTTTTCGCCTATTCAGTCAATTGTAATGAAGCAAGTTTGTACTTCGGGGGGGGAAAAAAATAAACTGCAATTTTTTTGTGTTATCTGTAGAATAACACTTTTTTTCCATTGGTCAACATTAATATGTATACATTGTGTAAAATGTGTATTAACCATGATTCACAAATCAAAGTTAATGTTATTGCTGTGCACTCTGTTATGCTCGATATGCAGAGAATAAGTATTTTAGACCCTTAATATTTACTAGTTTTGTAGCCATTTTTTGAGGATTTTAGAATGTAAGGCATACCTAATGCTTTCAGCATAACTGTTCCTTTTAAAGACCCTTCCTTCAGTTCAGAAAAACTGTCTGAATGTCTGTTTTCAAGTGTGGGATTTGTGGTCTTTGTTAGAACATTCTAATTGTCTACATCTCTTTTTCCATGCTGAATGACTATCATTAATCACACTATGCAAATTATTCATGCAAATAAGCAAGCCTTTTTTCAGCCTGACAATTTTATTATTATTACAAAAGAAAAGTTTATCTTTTAAAGCTTATAGTGTGCAGATGATCAAATAGAAAGAATAGTATCCAATAATCCTACCATAAATGGGCTGAGGGATAGTATGGTGAGCTGGGTTGCATGTTTCTATTTGAAGCTTTTTTATTCCTTAACTTTTCCCCGTTTGTTGTATTTAGTGTGTTGTGTACTAATCAGTAGCAAAGATGTGTCTTGCAAATGAAAAAGAGTGTATGGTTGTCCTAAGTGCCACTTCAGTATGTGCTTAGTAAAATATTTCACTTGATTTTCCTATGACAATTGTATTGCTGTTATCATGCCTTTTGGCAAGAAGTGCTGTGAGTATTCGTGTATTTCCTTCCCCTTTTTTTAGGTCCTTGTCTGACATAACTTTGGGGAAAATGCTTATCTTCTGTTGTAGAGCATCTTAAAAGTTTGAATAGCAGCAAGCCCAGATTGTATTTGCAATTACTGCTCTTGTGCTTGTGATCAGAAGAAGAGACAAGATTTGTAGAGAGAAGTAATAATTTTAGTTATGAACTTTCTTTGACCTCTCCACCTAGTGTTGTGATCCACGAACATTATTTTTAAAAATATATATTTAACTTTTGTAGTCCATTTGGCATAGTATTAGTACTAAATCCTTTTGCACCTGTGACTTTAGTTTTTTATCACACTAGGTGAGAAAAGGAAATCAATAAATGCTCATTGCCTTCATATTGTTTTTACATACCTTAAATTATAAGACTATATGTTTAAAAATTACAAATATACGTACTAACCAAAATGCTTATATCAGTGTGGCTCTTGAATTATTCAAGTAGACAGAATTCAAATGTCAAAAATAGAAAAAGCCAGCGGTGTTAAAACGTTAGAAATCTGTCACTAAATTGCACAAGTTGCAATTTAAGATATGATTTAGTATAATTCTGTCAATAAACTTTTGTTAATGCTGTGATGTCACTTTCAATTTCATTCATTCTTCTCCCTGTCTGTCTTTTGAAGTCCTCTGATTTTTCTGATCAAAGTGAAACTGCTGCTGACTATTTTAGTCGTCCCAACCGCAGGGGAAGCATCGTTTCTGATGCGGATGATGCCCAAGGTTTGAATAGTGTGAGTGAAATGCTTGATATTACCTTGTGGTGAATGCAGCAAGCTTAAACGTCCTGGATTTTTGTTTTTGTATTTAAGAGGAAAGAAATATTGTAGAAGAGCTTGGATTATGTAATGGCAGATGGCTTTGAGTTGGATTGCTAGGGTTTATTTCAAGCCAAATGCTGTTTTTAATATAAAAATGTCAGGAGTCCTTGAATTTCATTTCAACTATTTTATATGTAAATAGTCACATTTGTGAAAAAGATATCTCACTAACATTTAGTGAGGATGAGACCAGGCTGCATCATTCATGTTTATCAAGTACAAGGAAGTTCCACATGAGAAGTCGTTGAATTTCAGGGACTCCTTTCCATTTGACTCTGCATGCTGCTTGTGTGTTGAAGAACTTCTGCCTGTTGCTTGAAGCACGTGATAAACACTTTACACTTTTTGTTGTGTGACTGAAGCATCTCTGAAATGTAAAAATACTTTTGGTGAAAATTAATGTATGAATTAGTGTCTTGTAGAGTTTTTATGTAAATTTGGACTCCTAGTTTTATATTCTTGGAGGTGTGTTCTCTTTAGTACTTGTTAGTGTTCTTTCCACCAAGAAGCGCACTGCTGACAATAAACACAGCTGCCTCTTTTTTGCTACAGGTAGTACTAGAAATAGCTCTATTACCTGATAATGATTTTGTTTATTTTAGTATAAATGACAGGAATATTTCTATTCTTATGCTTGCCTTTGAAGGAAGTAAAGGTAGGAAATAGGCTTAGAGCCTTAAATCTTGGAAAGTTAGAGCGTTGGACTTGGAAAGTTATGTAGTCTGGCATTGGACATTTTCTGAGTGTCACCAAGAGACCTCCCTTTAGGAGATGCTTGTTTCTTGAATTGGAAATCTTTATGGAGCAAAGGCAGTCTAAGTTCTTTCTCAGACTAAGGTGTATGCAAAAGATGGGGAGAAAAGGAAGAAATTACATGGTGGAGAGTTTATGTAGTGCTTCACTTTTTTTTTTTTGGTCTTCTACATGCATTCCAAGGCCCGCGTACTGACAGTATTGCATCTATGTATTTTTTTCAAGTATCCCAACACCAGCTTTTGGTCAGGTGGGCTACCTCTGCTCCTTTGCTTTCAATAACCTATAGAAAGGGAACGATTGCCAGTGTTTCAGTGACACGTGATACAAGCCACAGTGACTACCATTCTATACCAACTTTGCAAAGGTAGAAACTTTCTCTTTAGCTGTGGATCCATCTAGCTGATTTTCTTAGAAAAAGTCAGTACACGTTCCTAAGCACTTGGTTTCCTCTATTTGAGAGAAAAAGAGAAAGTTAGATGGATCCACAGCTAAATTGAACTGTTGGCCCTGGTCCTGCTTTGGGAGGGAGGCCAAACCAAATGACTTCCCCAGTGCCCTTGCAGGCACCGTTCCTGTGATGCAGCTTTTAGGTGGTACTTAATGCTGCAGAGCTCATATTATAATGATGCAGGATATTTATTGTCTGTGTTCCAAGCGTAAGAGAGGCCAGTCATTTCTCTAGTTTAAATTCTAGTTTTTTCTCCTCCCTCTACAGTAAAGCTGCTTTCCTGGAACCTAGTGCTCTGCTAAGGGGGCGTCGAGACCAAGATTGGCAATGACAGTAATTTTGCAGTTGCTTTTCTTCTTGTAGTCATTGTTATTTTAACTTATTCCATATAGATATTTCATAACAATAGGATTCTTCACATCATTTTGTCATCACAGTGGTGAGAAATATTTATTGTTTACAATTTTAAGACATTGTTGGAGACTGCTGATTTGTTAATGAAAAATTATATTGCTCCTGTACAAATCATAATAGCAGGAAAAAGAAAGATCTCATGGGGTGGGCTTGTTTCTGCATTGGTTGGGGCATGCTTCCAAATCACTTGGGCTGGAGAAAAGTCTTTGGAGAAGTGAGGTAATACAGCAGTCATGCCAGTATTAGAGCATATGTCAACTTACGGATGTCATTTTACACCATCTATTTTGATTCACAGAAATGTTGGAGGGAAAACTGTAATGAAAGCTGATAATATCAGAGCTTCCTAGCTAAAAAGTTCGGGGATATATTTAAGTTTTTTCTCTTGCTCAAGCTTCAACACTTAAAACATGAGCTGCAGTTGTTTAGTAGGTTGCTGTTAATACATTTCAAGCATGTATTCACTTGCCTTGTTCTTGTCCTGATGTAATTGCTGGTTTTGCTGAAGAGTTTGGAGTAATGAGCGTGTTTCCTAACGCCTGACATGCACACGGGCGTCACTTGTAACCTAAACTGCACTGCGGAAAGATTTCCATTCGTTATGCCACCAAGTGTTGCAATCACTGCTGAAATATGAGATGCTGAAACATTTTTGTTGGGCATTACACTTTGATTTTTTTTGATTGTCTTGTAACAATTTCTTCTTTAAAGTTGCTGAGTTATATGCATTTACTTAATATTTAAAGTAAAAATTTTGCAGTTAGTTAAACTACCCTTCCAGGCTGACTTTTTTTCCCCTCTCCCCTTCTCCCCGTTTTGCCCCTTCCCCCTCCCTCTCAGTATTTACTAACTTTTTTTTTTATTTGTTTCTTTCTTTTTCCTGAAATATTTCTCAGTGTCTGAGAAATTCACTGCAGAAGATGCTGCTTCCTGTAGACCTTAATCACAGCAGGTATATTGTAATTATTTTCCTTTTTCTCTTTCAGCTGGAAGAAAAGAGTGAAAAGACACATTTGGAAATTTATTCAAGGGTAAGAGCTCTTAATTTAAGTATTATTGAAGATCAGTGTTCAACATTAATTCACAAGCTTTGAAGTAGTTCCAAAAGTTGAAATGTTAGGTGTTTTTAGTAGAGTGTAATTTAGTTATTTCATAGACCTTGCAAAGTGATATCTTTGAACATCTCTCTACTAGGAATTAATGGGCTTTGCGCCTTTTATTTACCGAGAAATTTTTATTTACTTTTAATAACGTTTCTTATAAGTCATTCTTTCTACAAGGAAATAGCAGAAAAGGTTAATTTTTAAGAGAACAGGGTTGTAAAAATTTGGATAATGAATGCTGTTGGAGACATTCTTGTGAATGCTGTATGGCAGCAATTGTAACTTTAAGAAGTGTTTTGAACTTTCATAGTTTCCAGTACTAACAGCTCCCACATGGCAGTGTTCAGAACAGAACAGTCAAAATAAAATTGAGATGTTAGGATGAGCCATCTAGATTTTCTCTGTGCTGTTATATAACCTTAGTGCTCTGTTAGCTTCTTAGAAATAAAGCAGGTATCACCGAAGAGAAACCAACACTAAGAAAACCTAAGTGTTGGAAAGTAATCAATGGAAAATACCGTCTGTAACCTAGCATTAATAAATGGTAGAAGAGAGAGGAAAAAGGTGTCTTGTGACTGTGTAATAATTCATAAAGAATAAGGTCAGATCAGCAATAGGAGGTCGCTCCCTCAGAAATCACGATGTGGTGCCTGATACGTTGTCTTCCACTTTTTAAGCCGTCATCTCGCAATTCAATAAGTGCAACTCCTCTAAGTGGCAACTCGTCCAGGAGAGGAAGTGGAGACACGAGCAGTTTGGTGGATCCTGATGCCTCCCTAAGTGAACTACGGGTAAACTGCCTTATTGGAGAATTTGGAGCTAGTTTAAAGTCATATCTGTTACTATGAAGAATTTTCTTTGCTCTTGGGCTTCTGTCTTCCCTTTTTTTTATAGAAAAAGTTATGGAATGTAGCTTTCAGTCAGAGGAGAGACATATATATATATATGTCATGATAATTATATTGGTTGTGTTCATAAATATTTGTAGTGCTAATGTTTTGACTTTTATTAAAAAAAAAGTGTATATCAAATTTGAAATAGCTTTTTGCTATGTCTGAAAAATTTAAGTTCCCTTGACTTGGATTCAGTGCTATAAACAAAATCTTAATTTTCTTCCGGTTGAGCATTGTGAATTAAATATAACTCCTGAGAGTTACTGCAGGCTTTGGCATTTGACAGAACTGCATGGAAACCTTTTTAATGCTCGTTCAGCTATAAATTCTTTCCCCGTACTACTTATACAATGGTTCATTCCTATGTCCTGCAGGATATCTATGATCTTAAGGACCAGATACACGATGTAGAAGGGAGATACATGCAGGGACTTAAAGAACTGAAGGTATCAGGGCTTTTTCCAAGCATGCGTCCGTGGGGGTTCTGTGGGTAATGGAGGTGGCACTGGCTCCCCTAACCATGCAAGGCTTTACTAACTAGCTTGTTTAATTTCTTTAAAGCATGTGTCTAACATTTAATGCTTAGAGCACATCATTATTTGTCGTGTGGGTAAATTTTTAAGATACACTGTCTCACTGTACATTTAGAAACAAATGCTGTTTATTTGGCTTATATTAAAATAGTATTAAATGTTCTCCTAAGCAGGTGTTTTCTGGTAGGATGATGAGATGCACTCTATATTTTTAGTGTTTTGCAGTGTTAGCCATTTAATGGGAATTCAGAGTAATTGGATATTGAAGGGGGAAGAGAAGTGGGATAAGTCATGACCTTAACTAAGAAATGTAGACTTCCAACTTCAGAAAATACTGAATTCTATAATTTCTATAAATTCTATGAAAATCAAACCAAAGTGTTATTTTAGAAAAATGCAAGTGTCTACTCAATTAGGAATTTATAGTTAATCTATGTTATTATTATTCTGTTCTGTGTTGAAGGGAGATTCAATGCAGCAAGTGATGTGACTAACAATATTTTTCAGTATAGTTGTTCTATTCTCTTTTCTTTTACCAAGCTATGAATAGTTCTGTGTAAAACCAGCGAGTTCTAAGAATATTTTTGTATATTCATATAGAGAATGAATTTAATACTACTTGTCATTAAGTAGTATAACAACAAATCAACGTCCTCCTTGAATTCCTTTAATATAATATTGAATAGTACGGTCGATGATTGAAATGATATATACAAAATTTCCCTCTCTAGAGTATAAGTAACCATGTTTGAATGTGGTAGTTAGAGGCTCAGATATAGTAATATGGTCAAAAATATACTTTATATTACATGGATTTCAAAAAGCAGAATTGTCACAAAGCTGTTTTTTTCCTAATACTACCAAATTCCATAGTGCTTTTAAAGCTTCCCAGAACAGGTTTGAGGGAGAGTTGCCAGATTTTTTAGAAATAGATATGATTGCATTAACTTTGAATGAAGAGATGAGATGGCCTTGTGATTCCAAACAGCAAACACTTGTGCCCGTTGGCCAGCGTGGCCGGGCTGCCCTTGGAGTCCTTTCTAATGCACGGCCCATTTCACGCAGTTGCACTCCCCAAAGAGCGCGGTGTGCTGCGCACGGTAAGAGCTCAATGTACCCTTGGCTGGCAGAATTGGTTTATATGGTTTTAAATTATCATTATATAAATCATTATAATCAATAATGCTAAATAATAGGGTTGAAAGTTAAATTGTCTTCCGTGGAGATTCTTTGGGGAGCCTTTTTCCTAATTGGGAAGGTTTTCTCAAGCACCATTTTAGCAGTTTTGTGTTGTGTGAGTTGAGTTACTAGGAGAGGTGCCACCTTTTCTGAGACATTGACTAACAGTGACCTGTAGCGGGGCGGCTTGCACATCTCTGTGGTTGTTCATCCGCATCGTGCTAAGAGTTTCTTACCTGGCTTCAGACCTGCTGGCGGTCAGCAAAATAAACTGCAGGAGGATCATTTTGACTTTGTCAGTTGTTCAAATCTCTTTATGTCTCTTGATTCATCTGTTTTGCTGACTCCATCCACTGTCCCATGAATCAGCCAGAAAGAACTCCTCCTTTCCTCAGATTTTCTCTTCCTTTTTCTACGTTTAAATTTTATCACTTGTTCATTTTGTGGGACTCTCAATCCTTACTGTTTTTCACTTAACTAAAGGTGACTGAACCTCCATGGGGTTTTGCAGCGTAGGGCACGTTTTGCAAGTCTCTTCCTCAGAAGGAAGGAACTGCTCCAAAGAGACCTTATTAATGTCCCAGTTCCCTTTCATAATTTTTGACATTTAGACAAAGCTTGGTTTCTTTTTCAAAAGTATAATTCCTATTTTTCTGTCTCAAAATGAATTTATTAAAGGAAATGGTTTAATCCTTTTTAACTCTAAAACTAGGGCTCTATAAAACTCAATTTTTGTATTTTGAAAATAGTTCATATTGCAGTCATTGCATATTTAAAAGTGCATGAAATAATAGTTGCTCCTATATCCAAATAGTTTATATTTGCTGCAGTTCCAGGGGAAAAAGTAGTATAAAATTGTGATGGTAAATGCAAGAGATGATAGAATTAGCTAAGTGGCGTTAGCGAGACTTGTTGTAGAGGTAGAGAGGTTGAATAAGTAAATCTTGATGTATTTCTCTATCTTCAGAAGATTTGTATTTAGGCTGGGATTGGGGGAGGAGTATGGAGAAAGCATTATCTTACTATGAAATAAAGACATCAAGTCTACTTAAACAGCTCGTAATAATACTTACTGGAAAAAAAGGATAAAAAAAATTACCTGAAAACTTCAAATCAGAATTCTAGAACTACATTTAAATAATGAGAATTGTTTTTAAACTACCCTTAAAGATATTTCTGCCATCTCTTGTCATTTGTTTACATGTGTGAGTTCTCTTTATGTTACATTTGTTGCTGCATTCTGAAGTGTTCCCTTGCATGTATCGAAAATGCAGCAAAGCTGTGTATTATTTAATTGTTTCTGTAATTTAGTAGTTATGAAGGTGGCAAAATACAGGTGAAATATTTGGTAGTTTTCATACGTTTGCTGTAACTGTCATTGCTGGCTATGGCATAACCTGAGTAGTGGAAATGACCATGACTTTATTTCTCTAAAGAAAAGACATGAATTCAGAAAAAAAGGATGTCAGCATCACTTTATTGTACAAGAGATAACACTCCTGAATGTTGTGGAGGTGTGATAACGTTACAGTGATTCATCCAAAAGCTAAGGCTCATGTGAGGCTTTCTGCTGTTTGTAGGATTCTCTAGCTGAAGTTGAAGAGAAGTACAAGAAAGCGATGGTGTCCAATGCTCAACTAGACAATGAGAAGAACAACCTGGTTTACCAAGTGGATATTTTAAAGGATGTCATTGAGGAGAAAGAAGAACAGATAGCAGAGTTCTACAGGGAAAATGAAGAGAAGTCAAAGGTAGTGTGGCTGTTTTGAGTTTTGGGGTTTTTTTTTTTTTGAAGGGGAGAAAATTAGAACTCATAAATCTTTTCTTCCATTGTAAATGTCACTAGATAAAATTGTCCATATAGCAAGTATCTAGAGAATTTAGTCACCAAATGTGTGAATTTTAGCTATTAGATTGTTTGAATTAAACGATTGCAATAATCTCTTTGGTAATGTTATGTTAAGCAAGCCTTCACCCCATTTTTTATTGGAGATGTTTCTCAAATCCAAACTAAATCATGCCTCCTGGTATTTATAGGAATTGGAGAGGCAGAAACACACATGCAGTGTTCTACAGCACAAGCTGGATGAACTTAAAGAAGGCCTTCGACAGAGAGATGAATTGATAGAGGTATGTTCGTCTTGGTGCATAATAGTATGTGTGCAAATAAAAATGGTCTAAGATTTGCATAGGTACAGTCTTTCTATGTGCAAAATTAATTTCATTATCAACTTGGGCTTGTTGAGAAAGAATTTTTCTAATTTTAGTGAGACGAGTATAAACTGTTAATCTCAGATTCTGAAGTCAATAATGTCACTACAAGATTTTCGAAAGTGTATTGCCTATTGTAAAATCCTTAATTCCTGAAAGAACGCTGGTTCTGTCATCAATGTTCCCTTTACTTTTTCCCTCTTTGAGGGTAGAGCTATTGTCTCCATTGCTCAAAATCTCTTTAGGCCTAGCCAAACGTTCTGATGCGCTGATAATGCCAGGGATCCTTCTTGGTTGGTATCTTCTCCCCACCAAGTTCTTGTGCTATACAAGCGGTAGCTCAATGAGCTCAGAGTCTTTAGAAAAAGCCCCAGAGATGCAGGGGATGCTGAGAAAAGGATCAAGGGCATGAGCTGGTGTTGGTGTGATTTACAAGCAGAAGGGAAGGACTCGGAGCAGCCAGAGTAGCAGCAGTGTGCAGCAGACGGGTGCTCATAGGCAGAAAACTTCCACACGTTCCCTTTGAAGCTCCGTCACATTCTCTGGAATCTCCTCGACTTCACTGCCAAGAAGAAACTTTCTGCTTCAGCATGAGTTGTATGGGTGCTGGGCTTCAAGGTGAAGGAATGAGGAATACGCAGCAGATGGTTCTGGAGTGTTTGCTTTGGTAGCACGCAGCATGGGCATTGAATAGGTGCACACAGCCCGTTCACATGTACCCAGATTTGTTTGTGCAGCTATTCCAAATAACCTAGCTGAAGGCAGTTAGGAGACTGGTTCTTGAAGAGGGCATCCTTTTCCACTCCCAAATGTTAAAATTAAGTTTAGTTTTGGGGGAGTGCATAAAAATATCTCTAGCCCTATTTTTCCTGTCCCAGTGTCGTCTTCTGAGTTTTATTAACATTGTCTTACAAATATCCTTTTTATTTACGGGTTAAAAGGTAGGTTTGGTTTTATTACATCAGTAGAAGATGTTTGTTTGTATTTAACATTGCTGGTAGAGAGATAGAGGGAGGTCTCTATCTAGAAATCAGTTAAGGTCCTTTCAATAACACTCAATCAAAAAATTAAAGATGGCTAATTCTGTGGCAATTAACTTTCAGATGTATTTCAATAGCTTAGGTGGTTGAATGTGAAAGCTGTTTTTATGTACATATGTATCTATATGCTTGTGGCTCTCCTGCAGGCTTTAGTCTGTGAACAAGATGGTTTCTGTTTGGTTTTTAAATGGCAGAATCTTGGAAGTAGGGGGTTGGGGGAACTCACTTCCATACAGTTCTTGTTGGTATATGGAAATTACTGCAAGGTAATTATTTTTGTAAAGAAAGGATGTTATTCTCAGTTTGAGATTTGTTACTAATAAGTAAATAAAAGCAGTTCCAGCTGTAGCTAAATTTTCCCATCAACAGTAATTCAATAAAATCACAATTCCGCATAAATTTCAAGAGACCCCAGGTTATAGTGGGTTGCATCCTTTTTCTTTTATGTCATGCTCATAAAGCCTTTGGTTGACTCCTACTGTATACTTTCCTTTATCTGTTCAGACATTTTTTCCCATTTCTTTACTTGTCTTTTTCTTCTTTTATTCTGTCTTCATCGTATTTGCTACAGGAGAAGCAACGAATGCAGCAGAATATAGACTGCATAACCAAAGAGGTGTTTGATCTCCAGGAGACAATTAATTGGAAAGATAAAAAAATAGGGGTATGGAATGATATGAGGGGAAGGTATTTTTTTGTTTTTAGAAGTAGACTGGTACTTTTTTTTTCTCCAAGGAATACTGTGTACACCAAAGAAACAAAGGCCACCTCAATTGGCAAAATGCTTTAAATGTCTAAATCTCTCTCCTCTTTAGAGAAAGGAAAAGAAATGAGCTCCACTTTATGTTTATTTATATAGTGGTGAATAGTGCTAACCAAATCTACAACATAACAAGTCCCTATGCATACAGGTCTTACTGCTTTTTTCAAAGAAATTTTATCTGTAGTATGAGTCCTAAAAAGTCAGTTTCCTTCATCCTAACAAATGTGAAAGATAGCTGGGTTCATGTGTAGGATATTTGTAAAATTTTTGAAGTGATTTTTCAAGTTTTTCATCCTCATAGAGACAAATGCAATTTGTGAAACTTCCTGTGCAGTCACCTGGCTGGCGCCGTAGGTGGAATTCCCCTGCAGCTCCCTTGGCAGAGGCTGCCGGGCGGGAGGGGACCCGGGCAGCTGCCCTGGCAGCTCTGGGGCCGCTCGCCTGGGCCAGGGCCGCCCCGGAGCCACCGCAGCTCTGGGCCCCTTGCACTCGCCGCTCTGGGGTTAGAAAGCAGAGTCCTGCCCTAGGAACTGCACCGGCATCGCCTGCCACCAAATGCATTTGATACCAGAAGTTTCTCTCTTCTGTTGCAACTAGCAGAATACTGCATTGATGTATTGCTCTAACATGCATTTTGGACAATTATTAAAATTCAGCGTACTGCAGTTGTCATGGGGAGCAATTTCAATACAGTTACCTTTGTTTCTTTCGTGGTATCAGTCTGTTCCTAAACATTCCTGCATGATGCAATGTTTAGTTAGATGTGTTTTGGGGGAAAAACGTGTGCACCTTTTTGCAGTTATCGTGGACAGGACTGTTTGTAGTGCATGCAGTGGGAAATCTGCCTGAAACACAGGGATGCTGCCGATTCAGCTAGAAAGGTCTGATTGACTCCTAGGGAGCAGAGCCGCAGGGTAGGTGTGCAGCCAAACCTGTGCCCATATTGTGCTTTTAGCTGATGCTCTCTTCTGCTAAGAGAGGCTGTTGGCTTTGGGGTTTTTTTTTTTCTTCACTCTCTGAAAATGGTTGTTTTTAGTACAGAGTGGCTATGACACTTCGACAGTGAATACACTAGTCTTATTGGGTGGATGCCAGGCTCATATAGCCAGGTTCTTTTATGAGTTATGTTTCCTACTTTGTGGCCTGTAAGTGCCACTGGTACCATGGATGTGATGCTTTAGGATTGTTGTCACTTGAGATCCAGTAAAATGTTAAATAGCCACTCTACAGCCTTATTTATAGCCGCTCTTCTTTCTATATATAGAAAGAAGAATACGTATTTATTATTTTAGTGTTTGATTTAGTTAGAAACTATCAAAAAGGAATCTATTAAACAGGTATCTACTGTGAGCCAGTACAGCTGTCGCAAAAAGCATGTAGCAATGAGGCTAGATAGGTGACTCCTTGTAAAGGATAGCTGCCAAAGTTAGATATTTATATGTATTAATTAGATTCAGTTCACCTTCTGATTTCTTTTGCTCAGCTCTTTGTATTTGTGTGTGGAAGTTCTCTCTGCTATCTGTTACATGCTTTTTCTCCGTGCCATTCTCTTCCTTGCCACGTGCCCGCTCAGGCCCTAGAGAGGCAGAAAGCTTTCTTTGACTGCGTTAAGAAAGAGCGAGATGAGCTCAGAGAGGAGCTGGCTGACCTGAAGGAGGCCGTGAGGAGAGGAGAGGTACGTCGGTAGGAGCTACCTGGAGTAACAAAGATCCAGGCGTGGGGGCTGCGATCAAAGTCAATGTAAAAGAGCAGTTAATGTTACACTCTTGCACAGCCTCAAAACCTGGCCTTTAGGGTAGGCTAGATTGAATCCTCTGTGTCACCATTTCCAGTAACTTGAAAAGCCCTTTAAAAACCCTTCTGCTGAGTTGTATTTTAGTGCTCTGGTGTGAATGCCGTGTTTCTCTTTGTGTTTTTTAGAAGCACGGATTAGTTATAATTCCTGACGGCACCCCAAACGGGGATGTCAACCACGAACCGGTGGTTGGTGCAATAACAGTCGTATCACAAGAAGCTGCCCAAGTCTTGGAATCTGCCGGAGAAGGACCACTAGGTAAAACATCCTCAAGTAATAATGTAGTAAGAGTTTATGAAACCTTTGTCTGCCTTCTGTTCTTTTTAAGCTGTGGTTTGCAGCCACAGAAGGACATCTGTGGTGCTCCTGAGATACTTGCTGTACTACTCTGAAGATTTTATTGTATTTTTTCACATGACTGTTTTATGAATAAACATATATTTCGTTGGACTAAATATAATGAGATATGCCAGGATGCTTGTGGCTGATTAAGTCTCTTTATTCATGTTGGCAAAATGTATAAGATTAGCCTAAAAGTGTAAGATTATTGAATCCTTTGATTAATATTTTCCATTGTTTTTGTGACAAAACATGACAAAACTTTAAAAGCATGCATCATCAGTGAGAGAGGTTCTGCAGAAAACAGTGCCTTGTATATTCTTTGCCCTTTTCATTGCCTTTTCTTTCCTTAGAAAAACCTGCAATACTTGAAAAGTAACGTGGATACCAAGAAAAGGGATTTGGAGAGGCCTTTAACTTGTTTTTCATTCTAAAGTTGAACAAGCTGTTGTGCATATAGTCAATCCCCTGCAAAACTTTAATTTTTCAAATCGTGAACGTGCAAGAAAACATTCTTATAAGCTCGCATATCTTTGCACAGCACATACAATAATTTAATATATTTGCTTTAATTAAAAATCAGGCTCAATTAATGTTTCTGACACGGTTCCATCATAGCAAAGTACAAACGTTATCTTTATGCCTTGTTTACCTCCAAGTAGTAAGTTCCAAGCGAGCGACTCTAATCTCAGCCCCGAACTGTGTGAGAGGGTATTTTGTAGCCATTATTGGTCTTCTGGATATTTGAGAAATTGAAACATGGCTTTGGGCCCTTTCTCCAGTGCTTTTTTTGTGGTTTGAGAACACAAATAATAAAAGCTTCTGCAAGCAGGTGGGAGGCCTTAGTGCCTTCCCTGAAGACACAGCAGGCTTTAAAAGTGAAGCAAAGGGAAGAGTGTACACTGCCATTAAGAAAACTGTGCTGGAAATAGCTGGGTTAGATGTTTGAATTATAAAACAGTTTTGTTCTGAATCTAAATTTGATCAAAGGTAATCCTCAGTTGACACTCAGTTGTTAGTGAATACTTGCAACATTTGGAAGTCTTGTTTTTAAAATCATTATAGTAATAACCAATGAATTAAATATTTTCCCTTTTTCTACTATTAACTAGAGGCTGATATTATTTAAGAAATCAAAGTATTCTATTCTTATGTAAACTTTTTTGTTTAGATTTGAAGAGCATTTTACTTTCCAGTTTAAGAAAATTGTGACATTTTTACTTATAGATTTCTCTTATTTTTAACTGGTTTACTTTGTTTTAGATGTGCGGCTACGAAAACTGGCTGGAGAAAAGGAGGAGTTATTGTCCCAGGTAAAAAAAAAAAAAAAAAAAAAAAACAAACAAAAAAAACAAGCAATCCTTTTCAATCAAAATTGCTGTAAAGGGATATTCAAATGTGCCCCCTTTTTAATAGTGTGTCTCCCAGCATATAGCAACATGCTAACAATAAATGCTAAGGTGCCTTAAATATTAAAGTGTTAATATAAAATACTCGCTTCCAGCCTGGCTGACTAGTGGGAATTATCAGCTCCATAATTATCTTAATTGTCATAATTATCGATGTGACCTGGTTCTGGGTTGGTGAAGGAACCACATGTCAGAACCTGGTTAGCTGAAATCCCACTTGCTGTCACCAGGAGAAAAAGAAAAATAAATGCTGTCATAGCAACAGTTCCTTGCATGGACTCTAAGTTATTTCTTTTCTTTTGTTCTGTGCCAAAATACTGAATTCAGTGAGCTGACATCCTCACAAGCTTAAGAGGCTCTTCTTTCCATGTTAACATTCCTTTCATCACTTCAGTTACTCAGATGGAAAATAAAATATTATCAAAGTAGTTGTATTTTAATGCAGTTTAGGATTGAGAAGAGTGCTCAAGAAATCTGAAGTCCAGCAGGCTTTTGTTAAGAACAGCATCGCTTCTGTGCATCCAGCTAAAAATACCTCAAAATTAAAGTGATGTCAATATCTGTTTTTGCTGGGAGTACGACTTTAATTCTGGTGTTTGCTGAATACCCAATTCTGGTATTGAATTGTGATTATTAAATATTTTATATGTGTATTTATGTGTATGTATATATATATATTTTAATGGACCTTTTATGCTTTGAGTATGCTATATCACAAGTGGGAGTTTTGCAAATATAATTGCCATACTATTGATCTGTAGGGCAATATTTTGCTTAGGGAGAGTCGACAAAACAATTCCCACTTCCTTCATGGACTCCAGGTATAGAGGACATAGCTGAGGAATCGGTGCTCCATGACTACTGGGAAAATTCCTGAGAGAGCTCCTGTAGCCTAAAGCCAGCAGCATAGGAGTAGCATGCACTGCAGACCTATCCAGGTAGAACAAAAGAGAGGACATCCCCCACCCTCAAAAGCTATGGATTATTTTTGCTGTAAACTCACTAGGATGTTACTGTTTAGAGTGGAAAAGGAATCCTTTGGAGGAACTCCAAGGAGACAGGACTCAAGTCCTTTGAACGTGCTGCCGGGAAGGCAGCCCCTTCGGGTGCCTCTGGTTGCACGGAGGCCCCGCAGCGCTGCCCGAGGCGCTGCGCTTGGGCAGCACGGAGCACCTTGGCCAGCAGCGGGACACCAGTGCCGCACTCGGGCACCAGCCTCCCAGCTGCCAAACCCTCTCAGCCAGAGGTGTCTCATGACTGCTTTCCCATTTGGACCCATGGCAAGTTTACATATATGACAACTGAACTGCTGGAAGTTGATTTTTTACAAGATACCGCTTCTGTTTCAGGTTAGAAAACTGAAGATGCAGTTGGAAGAAGAACGGCAGAAATACTCCCGAAGTGATGGCACAGACCCGGATGTAACAGGCTTAGAAAATGGTTCTGACTTGCAGCTATTTGAAATGCAGAGTAGGTACATGGTTGTGGTTCACAAGTATTTTTCTTGTGGGGAGAGGAAACACAGACCCTTCCTACTGTCTTTTCTATGTAGTTGTACAAAAGTAGTTGTAGGAATGAATGAGCACTGAGCAGCTAAGGTTTGTTGGTAAGTCTCCTCTCAGAAAATACCTTACTGTTTCTTCCAACCCCCTCCCCTGTTCCTTCCAACTCTCCCTTTCTTGGGAGGTTATTTTTTAGATGGCAATATTGCTTAGCGTGAATGCCAATACTTGAAAGTTAAAAATATTTAATTGAAAATACTTAATTGAAAAGTAAATTTTACTTGCGAAGTAAATACTCAAACTATTGAAGCTATTAAAACACATACCAAGTATGTGTTTTAATGTTGCTTCACACTGTGTTGCTCCACTCTGAGTGAGCTGTTTCTTCAGCTGCATGTGTTCCTCATCTGACAGACTGTCATTTAACCAGCTTGTTGCAGTTAGCTGGGCAGAGCACTGGCAATGTCAGTACTGAACAGCAGCATGAGAATAATGACCGAGCTTTCGCAGAATCTCCTTGTCAAGCAGGTTCGAGCCTTGTGCTCCTTATCTTCGTTCGCTTTTCCAGATGTCTACACGAAATGCTGTTGCTATTCTCCCTATTTAAGCCAGTTGCAGTGTGTTGGTTACTGTGGTGATTCTCTGCTTCTTTTCCTTTTTTTGTGAAGAATTTACTGATCTAAATGTGCATGTTTTAAAACATCTGAAATTTAATGCAGTCTCGTGTTCTCTGTATTACAGGAAAACTGTTCCCTTTTCTTAAAGACAACTTCCAGAAGAATATTTACCTCCTAATAGTCTGGAATATAGGCTTTTGAATAAAATAATTTTAATGCATTTGATTTCAAATGGAAACTGCCTATTGAGAGGGTTGCATTGAGTAATGTACTTGTGTCTTTTGTCTAGGAGATGCCAATAGACAAATTAGTGAATACAAATTTAAGCTTTCAAAGGCTGAACAAGACATAACTACCATGGAACAAAATGTAAGTATATATTTCTTCAGCTGTATCTGTATCATAGCAAATGGCACTTGCTCTGCTTTTACAAGAATTTTCTTAACAAATGCATGAAAACCTATTTCCTAATTTGATTTACTGTTTGTTTTGTAGTTTACACAAAGGAGCATTACATTGAGATTTGTTTCCTTTTTCCTGCATATCAACCCTTGGGACAAATGGGATTATGGTTCAGCTACGTTTAAAAACACTTAAACGATTATAGCTTGAATTAGAGCTACAGTTGGTTTTACTTGTCTTGCACAGCAGTGGAGTCATAAGCAGAGTGATCATTAGTGGGGCAGGGAGAGGGACACACAGCAAACCAGCTAATGGGCTGAATGCCACAATCCCAGCCCTGCTTCGCCTCTGCAGAGACCCCTCTGCATTCTTAACTTGCCCTGCCTTCTGTGCTCTCTCCCATACCCTGTGCCATTCTCTGCTGTTTCTTGTCACCCTCAGCAGGCAGTGAAGGGCACTGCAAGTTTCTGCCCTCCACTTCATCTGCTGCTTGAACATTTACTACTACTTTTAATCCCTCTCTTTCCAGTCATGGCTGCTGCTAACTCATTTCAATTGCCTCCTTGAAGATTCTGTGCTTAATTTGGAGGTTACCTTGTGGCTTGGTGCTTTTCAGGAGAGGCAGGTGGAGCACCCTATTACATTTTTGTACATTTATTTGGGTTTGCAGATTGGACGACTTGAGGGCCAGGTTGCAAGATACAAAAGTGCTGCAGAAAATGCAGAAAAAGTGGAAGATGAGCTCAAGGCTGAGAAGAGGAAGCTTCAGCGAGAGGTGAGCAGCTTCTGCTTTCAGAGTCACACCAAATTTCAGTTGTGGGCCACTGGCCCTTGTCTCCAACTCCTCGCTTTTTACAATGTTCTGCTACAGCTTCAAAGTGTTCTGAAAAGAGGCCACTAGTATTGCCTCCAGAAAATGACAACTGGAGCACATAAAGTACTCCCAGTTACAGTTTAACATGGCATTTTCTTGAAAGTAAAGATCTAAAATCCCATTTTTTTTCAAAGTGTGATGCTTTGTAGTATTTTCTTTTTTCATAAAAGTTACCAGGAAGCTCCATAGGGATGTGTCAGGTGTCAGCATTTTCCAGGGGAGCTGGAAAAGAGCTGGACTTAACTGTGCTCCTGACTTATTTCCTCTGTCAAGACCTCAGTTGAGCTTAAAGTGATAACTTTTGCTTTCATGTTATAGTTACGAACAGCACTGGATAAGATTGAAGAAATGGAGATGACCAATAACCACTTGATGAAAAGGCTGGAGAAGATGAAGGCAAATCGGACTGCGCTTTTATCTCAGCAGTGAAGTGAAAATAAAAGAATACTGTGCACTGCTCCTTGAATAACTAGCCCCTAGCTTGTTTTTAAGTACAGACTGTCATTGCCACAAACTGTTGGAACACTGAGCTGTTCAATAGTTTTTAGTTTCATAATTAAATGGCATCATTTTTCTGTAACTTATGAGAGAATGAGATGTAGGTTGAATTCCCCTGTGAATGACAGCAGTTTTTCCGTAGCGTTTGATTCTAGAGTCAGAGCTGGAGCACGATGCTGTATGATTGACTTAGCGATAGCAAATGTTTTCACAACTGTGGAATCAAGTTTACTCACGATCTCTTTTGGCTGCTTAATGATGCTTGATGCTTGGAGACAACTGCATGAATTCAAAAGACACTGTAATACTGTATTATAAACTAACAACTATATTTGCTCAAGACATCACACAGCACAAGTGCCTTTTATATGGTGCAATTTAGTCTTCAATGACGCTAGATTGTTGAAATAACCTTTGAAATCAGATAACATTTTATTTTAAGATACATATGGGGTATTCACTAAACTTTATACATTTTGAAAATGCTTTTTTGTAAAATATTTAAATTTATAAGAAAATAAATAGGGACTGTACATAAAAATCTGCTTTTTTTTGTTTTTGCATGGGCACCTCTGAGTTCGAGATAATTTTGTCAAATAGTAGCGCCCGATACAGGAGTGTAAGAGTATCTTATACTCTTATCTCTGTAAGAGTACAGATTTAAATCCTTGTGTTACACACTATCAAGTTGTGCATCGTCTGCTGCTTAAGTGTGAACTGAAATGTTAGGTGGGAGGCAGGGGGTGGGATATGTGGCTAAGGAGGTTATTAAATGGACACTTTACTGACCAGAAAAGGCGTTTGTTTTCTTTTAAACTCCTGAGTTACCAACAGGATAGAACAAAGTTGTAACACTGAATGCCCATCTTTACATTCTTAAGTATCTTTTCCATCTCTTTACAATAGTGATTTTGGCTGTAGCCCACGCTTGGTGGACATGAAGTGCTATTATGAACTTGCCTTCTTTTCCAGGTGGCATGTAGCAGGTGACAGACTTGTTGAATTACCCTTCTGAATCAGCTGAAGTTGGGCTATGCAGTGTAAGACTTTGTTTCAGGCCAGAAAGAGCCCAGCACTTGATTTGAGAGGAATTAATCCTTTAGACTGAAACCAGATGTTTTTCTGTAGCAAATCTCTCTCCAGGAGTTCCCAAGGCAACACAGGTTTCAGGCTGTTTGCGAGCAATGGCCTTAGTGCTTCTGCTTCTATCCCAGCTACTTTCCTTTTTCACAAAATTTAAGTACTTTCATGTTTGGTTTCTGTGCTAGATGCCTCTTAGACTTACAGGAAAGTTGCTTTCCAGGGGGAGACTCATTTTTCAGTGTCTTAAAAGGACTGGCTCATAGATTAGTGGTAACATAGATCATTTTTTGTTAAGTGCTGTATAGTCACTTTGGGGGCTTATTCTAAACCATTGGAATGGCTTGGAATATCCATTTGGGGGCTTGAGTTCTTAAGTTGTGTATTCTGAGGATAGGGGATACTCATGAATACACAGCTTCTGCTGCTGCCTCACTCACATAGAGGGTGAAGCATGTTTGCTTCCGTTAACCAGCCCGCTTGGGCTGGACCATGCTCCTGAAGGATGGTTTCTCTTCAGGATCCTCCTTGTGAGAATAATTGTGATATTCCAGGATTCTTGTATGACCCCAGGAAAGGTCAGGGCCCAAGTTAAAGCTCTAGCTTCATTTCAGCTGGGCTTTGACATAGCTAAAATAATTTTTTTATTCCTCAGTAGATGCAAAAAAAAATTGCTTGCAATCAAGTTAGTCTGATATTAAATCCTTTTTTGACAGTTGAGATTCCAGTTTTGTCCTTTGCTAAATAAATAGAATACAAAATGAATGCTTTTTCAGAGGCACAAGTCTCTCTAGCACTTTGTTCAACATCTCTCAAAAACTTTATACAGGTCGGGCAGGTTAGCAAGCTGCAGGATGTTGCCATCTTCTGCAAGGTGCTTAGGAGGCAGCAGATGAGTCCTGGAGGCCTTGAAAACGACGTGTTCCACCGCCCACTTCCAGCCCGTCGAGCCCGAGTCAGAATCCTCAGCCTGAAATACAGGGCAGGAAAAAGGCAAAACTCTCGCTAAACGTGAGCAGCTCTCGGACCTCAGTAATAGAGAACCTACATCAAGTGTACAAGTAACACCAGATTCCTAAGTTCTGACTCCTCTTTTTAGTGGTATCACAGGTGGAACTGGCTGATTTGACTGAGTGGTTAGACTGTTAGCAAGATGCCCTGCCCAGACTGTATCTTCAAGTGTACTTGTATCTTAACTCCACAGAGGCTTATCCGAGCTCAGCAGGTTAGAAACCCTGGCCTCTAAGAAGCCTCAAAGCTAGTGAGTAGTGAAGTAGTGAACATGCTACAACACATGATACTACAATTCTTCAGATCACCTAAGCCTAACATATCCTTTCAGATTCCTGCTGCCTTTCTGCTTGATTCCCTTCCTTTGAAAGTACAATCAGAACTGGAGGTCCACAGCTCAAGTTATATGTTCATATAACTAGTTACATGTTCTCTTACCTGAGAGCTGGTCAGGTTGGTGTCATCTACTATGTACTGCTTCCTAATGGAGTAGAACATGGATAATTCTTTACTTAAGCTTTCAAAACACTCCTTTTCTTCATCCCAGTTTACCTGTTACAAATAAGAAAAACTACTCAAAATATGTGCAGCGGTTAAGAGATAATTTTTAATATGAAAAAACTGTAAGTGGTGGGATCATTTTGATGCAGGTAATGGAACAGAAATAAGATGGGCAGAAATGAAGGCTTTCAAGTAAAAGTGAGTATCTGTTCTCATTAGGTTAGCACTCAGGATGTTATGGTCAAAAGTCTAACCAGTAAGTAACCACAGCAAAGGCGTAAGTATGTTAACAGGAGTATGTTATACTAACATACTAAGTTACTATATACAGAAGTATGTATAACTTAAGTATAACTTCAGCCTTCCATGTGCAACTTGGAAGATAACGTGAATCACTTCTTTCCTAAATGAAAGGGGCATTTGTGAACAAACACCCTCCCTTTTCTTTAGGAAACCTACCTCTGTGGCCAAGCGCAGGATAAACATGGGGAGCCCTTCGAGCGGGGGGACGTAGTTGTCGAGCAGCAGCGGCAATCCCGTAAGGTTCCCCTCCTGTAACACACACTGCTGCTTCCGTAAAGAGAAAAAGTGCTCTCTGCCCTTACAGCAGATGCATCAAAACTGGTCTATTATATACCAGATACTTGTCCTTTTATCGAAACTTAGTGCTCCTTAACAGCATCTGAAATTACATGTTTGTACAGTCTGATTCTGGGCAGGCATCATGGGAAGAAGTTTGGGAAGGTTTCTCTTGGGTTTGTTGTTTATAATATGAGAAGGCCTGGATTTAGACCAGCCAGGTCGGAGATCTGAATTCAGGGTTCCTCTCCAGCTCAAGACACTAACACCATTCCCTCTTCCTGGAAAAACACCCCAGTCACATGAGATTTAGGGCAACAGCACGCTTGCTGAGGGTGTTCTGCTCTACATATGATAAGGGGTGCATGACGTTCTTACTGATGGTCCTTCAGCTGCCCAGCATTATTTCTGAAGCAAGCAAACTCTTGCAGTTACCTATTATCAGCATCTAACATAGTTTAGTCACCTCATCAATTTCGAGAGAGAAATAATCTTTCAGCATTTCCGTCTTCTTCTTCAGAAATTCAACGATGTACTCGGCGAGCCCTTCCTTGGGGCCATCTTCTTCTGTCCAGCCACTTTCAGGGTCTTCTAAAGCAAGCAGGGCAAGCTCAAACAAGGGAGCTGGCTCCTAAAAGCAGAGGAGACAAAACTGGGTAAGAAGCACAAACCTCCTCCTGCTCTTTAAAAATTTGTTTGTTCCTTCAACTATAATCTAATTGTCTCTGGCCCACAAGGGAGCAGTTCTGAAAACAAAAATACTCATTTCTTACTGATAGGATTCTGCAGCATCCACAATTCTATGAAGTGCTTGATAGACTGTAAAGTGCTACTCCCCTTATCTTGTAACTATTTCTGATAAAGATAGGTTATGTATTATTTGTCCCAGTACAGTAACAAGATAACAAAACTCAGTTAATAGCCAAAAGGGAGATTAACAAGGGGCCAGTATCACAGCTCCCAGCTGTAGCTGCAACATTACTAACAGCATTTGCTCCGTTATCGAGGTTCCATTTGACTAAAAAAACACAAAACAAAAAACCTATAAATTATTCTGAGAAAAAAAACAGGCTTGATACTCACAGATAGCCGTAAGATGCCAAAGTTTGCAAAGTCATAAATAAGTATCTGGTAGAAGAGTTCTTGGCTAAATCGAAGTACAAGAGTGAGTTAGTTACATGGGAATGACCACTGCAAGATATGTATGTGAAGAGGGAAAAGTAAAGGTCATTTTGGGAACATCAGAAATGTCTCTTCAGATTAAAATCTTCAGATTATTTTAACTAAACAGTTTACGATTTACATGCTCACCCTGAAGTTGTAGCTACAACTATACTTTTCTGAGCTGATCACTTAATTCCTAGCCTCATGAGTTTTGCACAGGTGACAAGAAAGTGATAGTTGTTCTTCTGTCATTTCTTTCTGCCTCCTAATTAGCTTGGTCACGAGCAGCTATTTCAACTGTGACAAGTCAAACAGCTTCTTTACCTGAGTTTTGTTGTATTGAGAAGGTAGAGTTTTGTCTGGTACTGTGCCAGAGCCCATTGAGGACTGACACAGCCAACAAAGGAGTGATCGTGTAGCATCTCCTGAAGACCTGTAACAATAAAAAACACACACACACACACACACACACACACACATATATATATATTATTCTTAATACCACCAGCCCTGGCCACACAGATTTGGTCGCCTGGGTTTGTAATGTGTCCTTTCAAGGTGAAGATGCCAAACTTCCATTCAGGCACTACTATATAGACCTGTATTACCCGCTACCAATATATGTTTTGAAGTCTTAATCATTTGTGTGTATATACATATAGTTGTATATAATAAAGCATAAATGAGAAGGATTATACAGTAGTTAAACTACAAAGGAAAAATTATTTTAAAAATTCTCTATTGGACTTGAAGAGCATGACTTTCTAGAGCAGTTTCTGGTGAGAGTAGTAAGAGAGTAAAGACATATTTAAAGCAAGGTTGTAGCTGTAGAACAACAAAATATAAGATTAAATTTTGCAGATGTGGCAGATAAGGTCCAAACTTTTTTTTTTTTTTTTTTGCTTTCCCAAAATAAATTTCTAGTCTTCTACTTCATTAAAAAAAAAGATTTGAGAAATGAGATTCCACAGTTGCAGCCTGTTTTAACCTCTCCTCCAAAGACATAACTATTTACAGGCTTTCTTATGACAGCACGGACAAAACATTGAGCTGACCAAGTTTCAGTGTCGCCTTTTCCAAAGCAATACAATATAGCTAAAGTGCATTTCTTTCTTATAGAAGTCACTCTTATGTATTTCTCATACATAAAGACAAGATAAAGCCAGCTGCACAAATTCTACATTTTTTTTTCAGCCCTTATAGCACAGGTACAGCTGTGATTTCAGTGTTTAAACAGCACTAGTCACATGAGGAATGCAAATACAGAATTACAGAATTACCAGCCTACTGAGAGATATTACCAGGAGCACATGTCATGCTTTCTAAAGATCAATAGTTTCAGTGTTTGATTTTGGTTTAGGTTACTTATTAGAGAGTCATTTTAACTATGGAGGTTCCCCTACCATAAAATCAAAATAAATTGAAGGAAAAGAAAAGGAAGTCTATAAAACATCTTGTTTACAAACACAGCACCCTGAAGCTCAAAACCAGGCCACTGTAGCTCATACCACTTAGTAGCTGCCTGGTCAGAGTTTGGCCTTTGATGTTTAACAAACATTTCTGTTCAAAGCTCACTCGCAGCATGGACTAGTGTGGCCACTTTCTTATTTTGTTTCCTCCTTTCTCAGCAGTCCAAACAAGCCTATTTGCTTGGCACAGTGTATCAGTAATGCTGGGGAGCAAGGTAATTGCTTACCTGCATGTGCCTGGTTACTAATTTCCTCCTGGAGAGTCAATACACTGGTCAAGTTAATAATTCTCCTTCGGGGGGTGCAGGCAGCAGTCATGTCCTTTCTGCTATCGTCTCTCTCCATTTCCACGTCAGGGTCTTCCCGTGGTCTCTTTCTGCCATAGGGACACAAAAAGGAAGCAGCTCCTGTTCTGTTATCGCACGCTCAGCACAGGGCAATGGTCAATTCACAGGCAATGATGGCAGTAATGATGGAAATGCAAAAGGTTTCCCCAAGCTTCTCCAAGGGGAAAGCTGTTCTGGTGTACTTCCTAGGCACAATTTGTCAATATCTAATAGTTCATAGGGGAATTTAAGATTTTTTTTTTTTTAAACATTGATTACATCTGATGTGCCTATTGCTTAGGCATCAAGCCAATCAGGCTCCAAAGGGCACATCACAAAATTCTGTTATTTCTAAGGGACTTTTTTTCCCTGCAGTACTAGGAAAGAAAAGAAATCCAACCAGGTTCTCTCAAATCACTTTAGCCTCTCATAACATTTCACTTCAAAGCTAAAAGGTTACAATATTTATATCTTTATAAGGGTATTGTCTGAAAAATTCATTGATATATTTTCCATTCCGTCCAAAAAGGGGAACCTCTGGACACGTACAGCGTACTATGACTCCTCTAAGCTAAAGTTAACATCGCTACATAGTTTCTGGCCTTCCAAACTGCACGGAGTCTCCCGTTCCAGCTACAGAACTTGCCACAAGTTCCATAGCGCATGGTTCACAAGTGAAACTCCAGTTGTTGGGTGGCACTGCCAGGAAAAGCATAGGTAACCCTTCCCCTTCAGCAGGGAGAGACTTACCGGGGTGGCGCTGCCTCGGCAGCCCCGGCCACGCTCTCGCTCCGGCCCGCAGCCGGCGCCGCGCTCCTCTGATCCGCTGCAGCGCCGGCATCTTCCATCTCCACGTCGCACGGCGCCTCCGGGAGCGCCGCTGCCGCCTCGGCTCTCGCCTCCGCGGGGCCCGCGCCCAGGGCCGTGCTGGCCGGCTGCAGGAAGGCGTCCAGCTTCTGCTCTCGGGAGTCCGTGCGGACCATGTGCTGCGCGTACACTTTGTCGGCCGCTCCTTTGGGAGCCGCCGCAGCGGTGGCTGCCGATTTGACAACCTCACTGGAAGAGCAGTCGGCCCCTGGAAGCAACGTCTTCGCGCAGATACGGAAGAGAAGAGCAGAGACTGAGCACAATCCAAAGCCCTGCCAGCTTCCTACCGCTTCTCGCTGCCCCAAACCTCACACCGTGGAGACACCGTGTCAGCCCTCACACAGGCACCCAGCTCTGTGCTCGCTATTGGCACAGTGCAGGTGGCAGCATCTTGGCAGGTAAGGAAGTCTCTGTGACCACTGCCTTGCAAAGGCAAAATCTTTAGTGTCAATAAGCACAAGGAAATTTGTTTTTAAAACACTGTGGTTACAAGTCTTACATTATACATAGAGGTTATGGATTTTTTTCCTTATTTTTCTCCACTTAGACACTTAGATTAAATCCGACGTGTCGTCAAATATATAGCAAAAAAAGGAGTAACAGGTCTTCCACGGGGAATCAGGACAGAATAAAAACAAACCAAATGCAAAGCACAGCACACTTCTAAAACCAAAAAAACTGAACAGATAGTTGGCAGATAGGTACATGAAATATTTTTTTAAAGTTTCATTCACTTTTTCTTCCAATAAGCTTACTGCCTCATTGCCACTGGCAATGGTATATTGCCATTGGTAAATTGCCATTGGTATATTGCAGCAAGTGGAATATAGAGCAGAGACTTGAAGCTACCAGCACAACACTGATAGTGACCAGTCACTGCCTAGACAGCTCTATTGAACAGGGTAGAGCTGGCCGCTGCTAATACACTGGCCAGTGGCAGTGTGTTTTCTCACCTGGGTGAAGTACATCCTGGAAGAATTAGAGCCCAGTAACTTGCTCTCAATGTGCTGCTGCACGCGCTCCAGAATGCTGTCCTCGTGAAGGAAATGGACTTCGTGCTTCGTAGGATGCACGTTCACATCTACATTCTGAGGGGCTATTTCTAGGCTGCAAAACATTATAAAAGAAGCTCACTCAAAATTTCCCACAGAGAGCAGAGAGGGCACTCATCAGGTCAGCGCAAGATTCATCAAAGCTGGGGCCACGGCTCCATGCATTTAAGCCAGAAAGGTCCTGAAATCTGCAGTGCGATTTCCTTGCCAGGTTTGTGCGTGCACATGAAGAACTGGATTGGAAACTCTTCAAAATCAGTTAACACAGGGGAGCTTAAACCAAACTCCTTGCTGTATTATTACAAAAACAGGTGTTAGAAGGAACTTACTTCCAGTGTGCCCCGAGTTAAGGAGCTCTGAGGGCCCGTCTTTTAGCAGTATTGCCAAGCAAGAACAGAGCTGAATGCTACAGTACATTCACTTTATCTATTATTACAGTGCGAGCACTTTATTGTTCAAAAGAACAAGACTAAGCTTTTCCATACACGAATGGCAAAATGTAATTGCTTAGCAATTCTGCAATAATTACAGTTCTTCTATTTCATGTTGTCCAGTGACAGTTAGTTATGTTCAAATTTAGCTATTCTGTTTTTTTTTTTTAATATTTACTTTCTGTTATCAGGATGATAGCAATTCACCTCTTTTCGTTACCCTAGCATACTTAGAACAAGTAATAATTCAAACAGAGATGATGTTTTGCTCCTCTAGAACACAACAGAAATCCTAGCAAAGAGAAACACTGATGGAGCTTGGAATAAAAGCCCTGCCTGGCCTGAAATGCTCTGCTTTATCCCCAGGGCAACTAATCTTCCTATCTCATAATAGCAAAGGTTGAAATTACAAATTATCAAAGTTGCAATTACTAAGTGGTTACTATTTCGGAAAATCAGGCCTTCCTTTTAAATATTTTTAACGTAATGATCTTTCTAATATTGAAAATACACTGTGAATTTTCTCCTATTCAGCAATAAACAACCTCAATGCGATGCCTAACGCTCCCACCAGGGATACCAATGGCTTTTTAAACCTACCCGCTCCTGCTACACCCTGTAAGACTATTAAAAGGTCCCTTCTTTCTGCTATGTTACCTTAAGTACAGGAACGGGTGTGTACTTTTGGGCAAATAAGCAGCATAGACGGTTTCTATGGCTTTCCGCAGAGCGGTTGACTCTACCAGTCGATCTAGAATAAAAAGCAAAATGCTGCATGCACCAGTGGATACCCTGAGCGCACGAGGCCCAACCATTCAGCACCTCGTGCACCCCCTTTTTACTCCCCTGCAGATATCAATATAAATTAAGGGATAGGCAATGTCATTTTAGTGTGCTTATTTTTTCTTTTTACATTTAGAAGCTTATTTCTTGCAAAGTATTATGTGCCACCCTGTGCCACATGCTCTAGGTGTGCCTGCTTGAGCAGGAAAGTTGGACTAGATGATCTCTAGAGGTCCCTTCCAACCTTGAATATTCTGTGATTCTGTGATTTTTCAAATTGGAATAACGAAACTACCTTTCCATGATTTGGTACAGACATGGCTTCTTGCAGATACCACCAGTATTGGTGGTTGCAGCCATAAACTTGACATTCTTAAGTCTGAGTTTCTTTAGGCCCCGTATCAGTATTTTAGAATATGAAATATGACCCACATCGCAAGTAGGAATAAAAGAAATCTGATCTACAATGAACTGTAATATCTACCCCTTAGTGGTTTTCAGGGAAGTTCATGCTTAGAATATTTTTGTAGTTCTTGAGAGAAAATATTATTTTTTTGATTATTATGCAAACAACATACAACTCTACAAGATGCATTTTTAACTTACGGTTTATGAAGAGTAAAAATATACATTTCTTCACAGAGTAGTTTGCATTCGTTATGTAACCTTTCATCTTAAAGGCCAAGCTCGCATCTTCACAGCCCACTTCTATCAGTTCTCTATAGTTTTACAGAAATAAATAAAAAAGAATTCCTTTGTTGATACATATTTCAGCCATGCTACTGCTCACTACTAGCAATGCACTACTAGGCACTAGAACTGTTCTAGAGCTTATACGACATGATCTCTAGACGTCCCTTCCAACTTGAACCATTCTGAGATTCTGTGATACATTCTTTGTCAATCCAAAAATTACTTAGGCACTTAAGAAAAATAAAACACCAATTGCCTGTTTCTCCCTCTGTAAGCCAGTAATACAGCAGGATTAGATTCTCTAAAGCCACCCAGAATATCTTTAAAATAGCTGATGACATCACAGTATTCATTGCATTAGAACTGTCAGTTTAAGTCACTGACAATGGCAAACAAGGACCCTTTAAAATTGCCAGCGGCCCAGGAAAGGTCACCTTTTTTTCTGAACTTTTAACAGTTCAACATATATACGTGGGCTATTAAGAATTCAAAGCAAAACTTTTTTTTCTTCCTATGGGTACAGATCCTAGCAAAACCATCTTCACAGACTGCATTTGTGATGCACTAGCTAGGGAAATGGGACCAGACTTTGCAATCTGCGAGTACAATCAGCTAGCAAGGCATTCTGCCAGCTTTGAAAATTAACATTAAAAGGCTCAGGGGCTACTTATTTCAAATTCAGTCACCATCACAACTCGCCCCTTTCCTTTGATTAAAGAAAAAAAATAGCCTTCTATATTCTGCAAAGCAAAAGAGACCTCTCTGTTATTGCAACATTTCCTTTTCCCTCTAATTCATTTTAAAGCCAATATATGTATAGTTAGCACAGTCTGTACTTTTATTAAAGAAGGGATAGGAAGGTTATCAGAACACATCATGTCAAATGAAAAATGATCGTCAACGTACCTGCTAACAGCATTTCCAAAGACGGACCTGATATTATCCACCGTTGAGGCATTTGATAAGGTTCTAACATCTGACACAGTATCACCTTGCTAAAGAGAGCAGAAATGAGTAACACAGTTCTGGCAGAAAATCTCAGAAATACATTAAACACAATAGGCATTTCTGACAAAAACATTTTTTTCTAATCTGTCTTATTATTTACCTGTTTGTGTTAGGAAAAAAATAGATGGCAAACAGCATGGAAATACAGAAACTGATAGACCACATCAGGTGTAGGGTCCATGGGCTAATAAGCCATCTTTGCAAGTGGGGAACATAAACACTTCAGTAAATAAGTATCAGCAGTGCTACAGACTCTTTCTTAATACATTTATTGGAACCAGACTTTCAGAAAAGCTTGAAACAGCTCTTAAAACTAAAATAAAATAAAACACTGGCACCAGAGAAAACTCCAAGCTCCTTTTATCTTGTTCACTTTTAATTAAGGTGTTTTGTACACCTCAACATTCCAGCACGTGGGAAGGCTCTATAGAACAGCCCCATTGCAAAAGATGCAGTCCAACACAGAATGGTGCTGTCACCTTCATAAAAACATGAGGACGTTAAGAACCCTCTACGTACCTTTTTAACTGAAAAGCTGATGCCTGAGTTGTGGATGGCATACCTGAGACAGAGGCAAAAGAGGGGAGGTTATGAAAGTGCAACCAGTAACATGAGCCATTTCAACTACTGTGATACAATTTATCTGAATTGAGCTTTTGTAGATTAATAGCTTTCAAAAAATGTGAAATGGTCTATTTATAACTAAGCTGAAATTATATAAACTTAAGAGATTAATTTAGGTTATTACTCGGAAGAAACAAATCAACCGAACAACTCATCCAATCCATAGACATCTCACTAATGCAATTTTATTTCATAGGCTTAATTAGAACAGTAAAATCTCTTCAGTAAAACAGATTCAACTCTCAACTTCTACGGAGAAGGATCTGAAAAGAGGCTGGCTCACTCCCACCCTCCCTGCAATCCAAGGCCCTGCTTGACAGAGCTCAGCTGCTCAACCTTGGCCCTGGCCTGCAGAAAAATTGCTGGGTTGTGAGAAGGCAGACAAAGCAGCAGGCGAGATAAGAAAAGAGGGCAGACTGTTGCAGTGGGGCAGTTAGTAGCCCGGAATTCAGAAGAAAGTCAACATTAAAAAAATATATATATAGAAAAAGGAAAGTAGATAAGATAGGGAGCTGGTAGATAGATGGTCAGCAAGACTGCAGATCAGCCAGCCACGGCGCAGGGAAGCCAACCCTCCACCTCCTGACTGTGCCTGCCTGCTCAGCAAAGCCTGAGCTTAGGAGCTTACAGGGGCAGTAAGTATTGCCTTCCATACTGTACCATAGTGGCTTCTTACTCTTCATTAACTCTTTGTTTACTGAAAGTGTAAAGTGGTTTTTGGTTCAGTTGCATAGATCCTGCTTAAGGCTCTTCACATGCCAGAGATGCCTGAAGCAGCGAGCAAGCAAGGGAACATGACGTCCTGCAGCTGGCCTGATGTGGGGGAGAGCTGGAACTGCCATTTAGCTTATTCACCTCAATCTCAATACTTCTGCACTGCTTTTGGATCCTTTTCAGACCAAGTTCATTGAGAGTTCGCTCCGTTGAGTTCACCACAGAACTTTGGTTTGCTGCAATTCTGGCTAATAATAGCAAGAAACCAACTACACTGTTTCTCTTCTAGATTTTCTTTATCCTACTGGATTGTTATCTGACACCACACACACTGACAAACACTTTAAAAACAACCAAAGAAGCCGCCTGCCCATCCCTCCCCAGCCCCCAGTGCCCTTCTTAGCACTAGGAAAAAAATGGAGCCTCTAGTTTCAGTTTACCTGCTAACAACTTCAAGTATTTTTGCATACTCTTCACTTGGATTTTTTAAAGCTTTCCTCCTTGTATTCACGTTATAAAAAAGATCTTCAACCTGCAGAGAAAAAGGTCACAATAACCCCACCTCCTTAATAAGGGGAGACAAATTTGTTCTGAGGGCATTTTTACTGATGAGACATCCATCCTCTATGGGGAGACTGTCACCTACCTGGCAATGTAACACTCACAACAAGCGTGACAGCCAGGGAGCAGGAGGGGGATACAGGAGAGCAGAAACACAAAAGTACCGTGATCTGAGTCCCTTGGTTTCCAGCACAAGGTTTTGGAGGGGCTTTAATTTTTCCATCACTGTAAGTAGCTCTAATTAGGAAATAAAAATAAGGGGTTAGATCCATCCAGAGTAAAAAAGAGGGGAAAAAAAAAGTAAGAAACCCAGCAGCAGCAGGAGTTCATCAGTCACACTCCTCCCAGCAAAACCTTGGGCTGCTGACAACTAGCTGCTACTCTCCTGCTTCTGCTTGATGGGAGCTGGCCTCACTGACTACCAGAACCCAGTATTTCTTCATTAACAGCTAGACCTGTCCAGACATGAAAATATTTTTTTCATTAATCTTAACCCTCCATTGTACCAATGAGAAATTCTTGTCTGAACATATAAAAGCCATCTCCTTTCAGTCTGTAACATACTGAGAAGATTTTTGATCCGCATAATTCTTTTAGCATGTTATATGTGTACATAATTTTAAAGAGTATATTTTTTTTTAAGCATTACATGCTTAATGCAAGAAAGATCACAGTCACACAACCTGTTGCAACTCTAGATGCAAAGCTCACATTTTCTCTACCTTTTTCTTAAAGACAGTTGAGACGTTCAGGCAGAGATTTTTGCTTGAGAGGTTTATTTTCAGGAGAATGTTCAAGAATAAATTCTTAAATAGGATTAGGCACCTAGCATACAAAACTAAACTAAGATGTAATATCCATGTCCAGGACCCAAGACACACTGGCTGTGCACATGCATCAATTGTCTTTTGCTGGATTTCTGGGGGAAAAAAAGTTTACCGTATTCTGCTTGCTGAGGCAGAATTCCTTTTAGACTTTTCTTTTCCTCCCACTCTTAAAATATATTGCTCTAGGTAAAACTTACTGTTATAGTCTGGAATAAAAGGCCTAAGGGATCACTCAGAGTATCTTTTTCTCCCTTTTCTTCCCCCACAATCGTTTCCTCAAATGCAGACAGAGCTTCCTGAGCTTCAGTTTGTGGCCACTGCCTCTTGTCCTATTGCTGGGCACCACTGACGAGAGCCTGACCCTTCCTCTCGAGCCCCTCTCCTGAGGCATTTGTCCACACTGATGAGACCCCTCTTGGCTGTCTCTTCTCCTCACCCTGCACCACTGAGCTCAACTCTCGAGCTCTGCCATCCAGCCAGTTTTCAAACCATCTCCCTGCCCACTCATCTATCCCGCACTCGCTGTGCAGGCTACAAGGAGACAGTGCCAAAAGTCCTGCTGCAGCCGAGGCTGCCAACACCCTCCTTGCTCCCCGCATCTGCCCAGCCAGTCATCCCATCCCACTTAACCCCTTGGTGATTTCCCCTTCGTGGATCCATGCTGAATGCTCAGAATCCATTCTGGATATCCAGAGGATATATCTCTGTTTCCACCCTGGCTCTGAAGAGGCTGCCCTCTTCTCTATCACATGTCTCATGTAGACCCATGTTACTGAGACCACGGAAAAGAGAAATACTCCTGTTTGCATAATGCTACATGACCAGCAAGCAGCATACCTGAATGCACACTTTGCATCAGCTGTCTTGGTCGTTACTGTAACGTGGGCAACGTGACTTATGCTGGCCAATGCCTAGGGAAAAATAAAGAATCTTCATGAGTGCCGCTCAAAAAATCATTAACTTCTGTGTGAGTGTCCACACCTTAAACAGCAATCCTACACTTTGATATACCACTTGCAAAGAACTAATAAAAATCCTTTTAAAGAAAACTACAGGTTGGTAAAGCTTAAATGGATCTCAGCGCCTCCAATACTTATTGGTTATCCCGGACCTTCTTTTGGCTTTTCCAACACTTCATTCTGTCTGCCAATACCAGCGGCTGGCAGTGTAAATGTGCCTAGAGGAGGGTTTGCAGAGATATTACAGCGGTGCTCTGCCCTTGCTGTTGTGTTCAGGAAAGGCAGCTGGTTCTGCGGGGCTCTGCTGGCTTCTTCCCAAGGCCGACCCAAGCTCTTCCTCTGACTCTGTGCTATGTTACGAAGCCTGGTTACACCGGTCTCAGCAAAGCCAGGGCACAGATCCGCAAAGCCCCGTGAGCAGAGCTCAGCAGGCAGAGTGTGGGCGGGAGCTCCGGCAGAGCCTGGTCTCCGGAACAGGCAGGCAGAGAGGGATACACCTGGGTATGCCAAACATCGCGGCATGTCCAGCCGTTCCCGGGACACCTCTGCAATGCATTGGAACTCACGCTGCCTGAGCGCAGCGGGCCACGTTAGCCAGAGGAGCAAGTTTAACTTCCCAGGGTGCTCCCAGAACAAATCAGCACCAAAGACACATGGTGCTGATTTGTTACAAACATTTTCTGGTGCCAGAATAATTTCAAATCATTGTAATTTAAAGCTTTTCCATGTAAATGCAGTTACAAAACCAATCCAATTTATCTATAGACAGCACATCACTGGCTTTGCTTCAGAGTTCTGAGAGGTAAAACACATTCTATAAATATCACAAACACAGCTTTGAAATATGTTACTTCCTCTTTCTTTTCAGTTGGCCCATCGCTGCACAAACCCCCAGGAGGAGAAGCATTAAGAAAGCAACTTCCCAACAGTGTGGTCCAGGAGATGGCTGCTGGCTCCAGCAGTGGCAATAGTGGCGACCTTGTCAGCTACTTTTAAGCACCACATTACAGAGGATACATCTTGGCAATCCCAGATACAGCAACTGGCTTCTCTAACCGAGCACATAACTGAACCACTTGGCCTGCTGACCACAGTGCAGAACAAGGGCTCTGCACCTGCCTTTCATCTTATTTTTTAAAAGCTTTCTGTTTACGTGCATTGGCAGAGAATCAATTAATATTATTACTCTCAAATTGCTTTTTAAAAGAGGGAAGAGAAAAAGGATTCTCCCTATTTCAGTCTACCACGGAACAACACACTTGCTGGCTCACTCATCTCCTCGGTCCTTTCCTCTGAACACATCTCTCTGCCTTACCCAATGCCAAGGCAGAGTCTCAGCAAACACAACCGTCCGTGAAGATGAGATATATTAGAAACAGTTTCAAACAAGAAACAGTTTCAAAGCCTTGTCACAGATCTTACCTCACCCCTAAAACCATATGTAGAAATACTAGCCAAGTCTTCAAACTTTTGCAGTTTGCTAGTAGTAAATCGCTCACATACAATGTCCAGATCTTCCTTCTGCATGAAAGGAACAAGCAAGTAACAAGTTACTTTTTGCTTCCAGGTCATTTCAAGTCAAGAAACACTTATTTATAAACCAAAATAAAGTTTAAGTGCCAATATCAAACCTCAGTGTTTATCTGTCAGCCCAGGTTACTTACTCTGATACCACAGCCGTTGTCTTGGATCTGGATGAGCTTCAGGCCTCCCTCCTTAACTATCACCTGGATACTGGTAGATTTAGCATCCAAACTGCAGGGAGAAAGCAGAGCTTTGGAGCACACAAAGGCCTTCAGAGACTAATCAGAGGTCTGTGGAAGAATTGTTTGAAAATGGGAACCAAGAGCAAAACTAGGGCCTAACAGAAGTTTTGGCATTACAGAAGCTTGCTTGGGGTGATGCACAGCGGCCACTTCCAGGATGGCAGCTACGCACGGACTCGGCTCCTCCACGGCTGCCTGGGCAGCACAATCTGCCCTCCTCGCAGCTGCAAAGGGGAGTAACGGAGGATGCAGCGGAGTGAAGACCCCGCGGCCAAACTCTGTTGCTCCCGGTGCTGGGCCGCTGATAAGCTGCACAGTAGCTGTCCAATGGGAGATATACGGTAATAAATCTGGTGCTGAGCCAGAAAAGTGGCAAATCACTCCTTTGGGATGAACTTTGCTTGAACTTTGCTCATTATACGCTCATTATAATGTCAAAACACACCTCCATCCCAAAAGTAACCCGCCTCTGAGGTCCGACCACTCCTCAGTGAGCATGCGCTCTAGCTTTTCAATTGACTGTACCTTTAAATGAAAGTGAGAAACTTTTTCACCAATCAATAACAATATTAAGTATGACTCTAGTCACTCAAGCTCCACCTGAATGTAAAGAAAAGTATAAAAGGTGAACTAAGGATGAAGAACTCGGGGGGAAGAATCCATCGTAACTCTTGGGTCAGTTGATGAGCTGATCCCCCTTCCCTCCCCTCGGACTGGAACATCGCCTGAGAAGACTAAGAACTGGGAGGGAAGAATCCATTGTAACTCTTGGGTCAGTCGGCGGGCTGATCCCCCTTCCCTCCCCTCGGGTTGAGATGCCACCTGAGGAGACTCAAGACTGAGAGCCCTCTCCATCTTCTGGGGTGAGTGATGATTGCACATTTGTACATCGGAGCTAGCAAAAAAACCCCACGCTGTAGTAGAGAATTTCCTGTACTGACATCCGAAACCTGCTTTTTAAATGTTTTATTTGAATAAATCACACTGTTGGTAAGCTCGACTACTTGTTTGGAGGGAGGCGATTGAACCTACAGTTGACAGACTGTTTGTGAATCCGATACTGCCAGAATTGAGCTTATAGCTGATCAGGCTATTTGAGAACTCAATTCCCTCCTAGGAAGGCGATCAGACCTACGGTCCATACACCAACTGTGAATCCGATACTGATTTGATATCTCCCCACCACTACCAGTAGGGCTTTCAAACTGCAACATTTCACAAGGTCTGCTTCGCATTTCCATTTAAGGCCTGATTTTCAATCATCTTGACACTTCCCCGCTTCAAGTGGGTCTTTAGCCGCCCTGTTTCTCCTGACGACGCGGAACACAGACGGTTCCACTCGCTCAATGCCGGGAGCAGCGGCAGCCAGGTCACCCCCCGCGCCGCGCTGGGGCCGAGGCCGCGCCGCGCGCCTCACCAGTTCTCCAGCATCTCCTTGACGGCGTTGGCGGGCCGCTGGATGACCTCGCCGGCCGCGATGCGGTTCACCACGGCCTCGTCCAGCCGCCGGATCACGCCAGCCGCCAGCGACATGGCGCCCGCGGCGACCCCCACGCCTCTCGCGCCTAACGGCCGCCCCGCGCCTAACGGCCGCCCCGCGCCGATTGGCCCACGCCACTGCCCATCATTCGCCACCTCCCTCCGCGCGGCAAAAAACAGAGGCGGGGCCGGGGCTGCTGCTGTGATTGGCGGAGCCGGGCGCGGGGGGCGGGGCGGGGCGCCGTTCCCGCCACGCGCCGGGCGAGTTTGTGTTCGGGTTTGGAAACCCATCTCGAGACGGGCATCCTGGTGGCGCGGCCGTCCGGAGTGGCTGGTTCGCCCACGCGAACGGCTGCTGTAGTTGCTGGTGCACGCGAGCTGCCTCGAAATGCCTTATGCTCAGTGTTTGCCGCGTGCTTTCTTCGCTGTGCTCAGTGGGGATCCGCAAAGCAGGTCTCCAAAGGGCACCTAGGGCCTCCTCAGGCCTCCTCAAGGCGGTGGTGTCACAGCTCCTTCATTGACACACGGGTCTCCTCGTGAAAACTCGTTGCTTGACAAGAGGCTGGGCTGGGGGAAGTATCACTCTTCCAGAAAACATTCAGAGGTATTTAAGGCCTCCCCTAAGCAAGGTCCCAAAATATTCCTGCTCCACTGGATTCACTGCTCCTTTAGAATTAAGACTGATTTCAGAGAGTGTCGTTTCTCTATTTGTAGCAAACATGTACTTAAAAGATATTTCTGAATCACAAATAATAGGTTTTATTGTTGTAAATACTGGCTTTCATCTGATGCAAACTTCCATTCTGAAGATCTGAGCTCTGAAAATGTTTTGTACCCTATGACTGTAGTTTATAGAAGTTGATTTTTTTTCTAGTTTAAATTTTCTAGTTTAATCATCTTAAAATTATGTATAATGTTTTTAGTGGCCCCACTCAATGTGACCTTAATTAGGATAAGCAATTAGAATATTAACAAGTTTTAAGAAAGAATTGCATGCTGAAGTAAGTCATGGTTGACACAAGGGTCCCCTTTTGCTTTACATAGGAAGATTCTGAAACTGTAATCGCTGTTATACAAGTCAAGGCTGCAAAAAGGCAGAGACCTGTCACTTTGGAGGAATGCCTCGGGAATGCAGTATTGGAGCAGAAATCGCAAGAAACAGGACACTCTTGTGTGTTGGAAACAGCTGATTTTTCTCTGTCAGCAAAGGTGATGTTGTTAATACTGATGTTTCTGCTTATAAAACAGAATTTATAAAATTCTTTGAAAGAATAAGCTTTTTTCTTAGGTAGTAGTCCAGTATCTGGAAATGTCTTCTCTTTTGCCCTAAAATAATTTTTGTGATTGTGAATGTTAAGAGAAAACAGTACTTTTCACCTCTTTCCTACATTTTTTAAACCCAAACAGTAAGGAAGTTTATGATATTTTCTTTAAACTGTCTCCAGGATGGTTTCTTAAAACTGCCTCCAGTTAGCTAGAAAGAGATAACAGAAAGAACACAAGTGAGATAACCTTGATTCACGGACTTCCGTGTTTCTTTTCAGCTTGTTTGGTTAGGCATCCGGAATGTCCAGACAGCTCCTTCTTTAACCCATTCACTGCAGAATTCAGGCTTGTGACCTGTTTCAGTGTATGTTCAATGGATGTCATGCAGCTTTAGCAAATGGGATAAACCTACAAAGCATGTGCTACAGTGGCTGGCTACATATCCATACCTATGTAGGTACTCTAAGGAAGATGAAGTCATATGTTTTTATGATTTAGATTAACATAAACCACCTCACCCAAAGCAAAACAGAAAAAAAGAGCCTCAGATTCATGTTCCAGCTGAGCCAAATTATGTTGCAACCTGTTAAGCTGCAGCAGTTGTACTCTGAGGTGGTACCTCATTGTTCGTGCCAGGTAAAAACACGTTCTACAACTAGAAAGGTTGCTCAAGATTGCATGTGTGACATGGTTTTATACATAGCCGCTGGCCTTTACCTTTTGAAAGAGGAGCTTTTGCTAGAAAACAACACCCTGATTAAGATTTTTTTTCCCTTAGGTTGTAGCGAATATTTCTGAACTCTGAGGGGAGGCAGGTTCCCTGGAAGCTCACGCTGAGAGCTGCTCCCGCAGTGGATGTGCTGTGTATTTGTCTCCCGGGATAGTGCTCTGCAAGTGCAGTCCCTCCAGGTGAGGAAGTGCTGGATGGCAGGGCCCTGAAGCACAGAGAAGAACAAAATAGTTTGTGCGAGGAAGGACACATCTGGCGGAAAAGCAAAGCTAATTCTTTTTGCTACTCCATTAGCATTACTATGATTTATCTGCCTGAAATATGAGTGGGGGTTTGGGATGGTTTGTACAGCGATGACTACACTGTGGTGAGTGTTTCGTGAATGTGACTTGTAGTTGGCATTGCAGTTCACCCTTTTGCTGTGCTGCCCTTTGCTTTAACAAGGTGGGTTTGCAGGAGGCTGTATCAGGGGCCCGAGTGGTGGCCGTAAAAACGTTGAGTCTTTTACATCAGCGAAGAGCCATCAGGGGGCTGAAGCCTGCTGAGTTTTCCCTGCTTCCTACTGCAGAGACCTTGCTCCAAATGCCACACGAGTCCAAAGCAGCCAAAGTCCAAAGCTATCCGTGGGGGCCGGGGCGGGATGTGTGGCCGGTGTGCACAGGACCCGCAAGGCGCAGCGCCCGCCTTCTGCAGAACCCTGCAAAATTGGCGTCACGGCCCACGGAGATTATGGCCTTTTAGGTGGTAACCACTGCAGCCCGCAGTTCAGACCTGGTTGCCTGCTGGCACTAGGGTTAAATAGCTCAGCGAGCCTGCGAGAGCGGTGTTTGAAGTGGAGGAAAGAGCCTGCACGAGCAGGGCAGAGACGGGCGTGTGCTGGGAGCTCGGTTTTCCACAGGAATGGCCATGCGAGCTGTTCCGTACCCCTGGGAGAGTGGGAATCATGCTGGCTTGGCTGGAAAGCCCCGAGCGATGGGCACCAGGCAATGCCCTTACCAGCCATGGTCATTGGTCACCACCGCGAGCTGGTTTTGGGAAGCGGTGGAGGGGAATTTGGAAATGCAGCTGGTTCCTCCACACCCATGATACCGGCGCCCATTGCTAGCAGTAAAAATAAATACCTGCTGCTTAAAATTTGGCATGTTTGCGTTAGAAAAACACGTAGGACCAGGCCGGTTTCGCTATCGTGAGGCTGGGGGCTCAGGCGTGCCTGGGAGCAGACCTGAGCGCGCTGTCACCCCGCGCAGGGGACCGCACTGGTCCCCTGGCCTTTGGGCAGCTCCTGCTGTGACCCCTTTTCTCTCCTTTGTCCCCGCTATCTCTTACTCGGCTCCCCGGTCTCTGAGATCAACAGCCTGACATGAAGCTGCTCTTGCCAAGGGGCTGCAAGCAAGAGCACATGGCTTACAGCACATGGGAATTTGCTGGGGTATCCCAGACTGCAGAGCAGCCAGGATAAAAGGAGTAGAAGGAATTCCTCAAAAAACACCAGGGGAAGAAAACAACCATCTCTGTGACATGAAGGAACATCATGCTGCTGTAGCTACGCCACTATCTATAGCCAGGGTAAAGTCTAGCTACGATCTATCTCTAGGGCAGTCTTGTCATGCGGGTTGTTAAGGATCGTATTGCTTTGTTAGCGATGCATTTGGTACTTGCTGTCACAGGCCTCCATTCGCAACCCAGCACGCAGTGTATCGCAACCCAGCACACACTGTACCACAACTGCACGAAGCTGCTGACTAAAGTGGCTTAGGAAAAGCAGTGTGACATGGCTGTGGGCTGGGAGCACAGGAGGAAACAAATACCGTGTCTTGGGGCAAAAAGCAGCAGTGATGGTGTGCAGGTCAGAAAGAGTTGCAGACCTGCAGGACCTTTATATCCTCGAGGGATATTAAATGCCGTAATGGGCTTTCAGGTTATTTACAAGAGGCACATTAGCCTAAGCTACATGATGCTGACAAGGAAAAGTTAAGTGGTCTTTAGGTTTTTAGGAAGTGGAAAAACAGGAAAGGATAATAGGGAAGAAACAGGAGAGATGTGAAGGGATTTTTCAGCATTGGGCAAATGCAAAATTTCAGACGCAAAACAGTAAAATAGGGATGCGTTTGTGTTGCATTATCCTCTTTTCTTTTTTTTTTTTTTCTTTTTTTCCCTTAATTATCTGCTTAAGATTCCATTAAGTTCTTTTAAAGCTGTTATTCTGAAGGACTGATTTCGCTGCGACAGTTTCCTGACCGCAGACGTAAACACGTTTATTGCCAGTGCTACAACGTCAGCTGGGAGATAGATAGCCTTTTAAAATCCAACATCCTGAAACGCTCACACTAACAGAAACTTCAGCGTGGACGCCTTGCTGAAACCCCACCTACACTACAAGCTTTTGCCCTCATGGCAGCAGTTGTTGGAGGCATCATTTGCGCCCACCAGACGGCAGAGCCTCCGGCGTAGGGCGGTTTCACTGGGAAAATGCTGCTTTTCCATGTGTGGCGTCAGGACCAGCTATGGGGTGCCCCCCACCACCTATCCGGATGTGTTCTGCACTCCCAAAGTGAGGTATTCCCACCCTTTAAGGAGGAGCGTGGCTATAAAATGTAACTTCTTATAGGTGCGTTTCGACGTGGTGCTGTGGCACATCCCTTCCATGCAATGGATGCACCACTGTCATGAGCATTTACACACCGAGTGCCAGGGATTTATTTACCATACCACCCAGAAGAAATGCATTCCCTTTAAAATTGTCCCAAGCTGATGCATCCCTCCATTGTACCCTCTGGAATGGGTGTTACGAGGATCTCCTGCCAGTGCTCCCGCACAGGGAAGCACTCATCCCACCCAGCATCCTGAGTGAGCATCCCACCTGAGCATCCAAAGACACGCGCGGCCCTGCCGAGCCCACCCTCCCATTGCTGCCCAAGATCAGGAAACCCGGGGCTTTGCAGGGGGCAAACGTGTGTACAGGTCAGCTTGAGGGAGCACCTGGCTCCACACGAGAGGGAAACAGGCTGCAGTGCTCGGGGGCAAAGGGTTTCCGAGCTGCCAGGTTCCATTTTTAACACAAGGAAGAGAAAAACAAAACAAGTTTCGTTTTCTGTCTTGTGACTCATTTGGCAAAACACGGCCCGTCTCTGGTGACAGACGCAGCAAAGGGTGTTTGTTGTGATGAGGTCAGAGTGCCCTTTGAGCGAAAAAGCAGCTTCCCGCTGACTGCATCACAACGGGTAGGGGTTGTCCTTTGCTCTTTCCGTGCCCAGCGCTGATACACAGCTCCCAGGCTGCATCAAATGCCAAATAAGTCGGTCCTGAAGAGCCGCTCATTCTATTTATGTATATATATTGAATCTTTTGAGTTTGCTTCAGTAAGAACTGTAAAATCCCAAGCACAGACTTTTCTTTCCTTATGTCATTCAGCATTTAGAAAGCAGGATCGCACTGAGGAACATGCAAAGTTTACCCCCTACCCTCTAACTCCAGAGTGAAAACCGTGGCAGTTCTGTTGACCCCTTTCCTTAGTACGTGGCTTTGCCCCGTTATTTTGATGAATTGGACTTGGGGGAGGTGCCGTGACAAAGCGCCCGTGCTAAGGCTAACATTCCTTTTTCTCCGGTCACGAACTCCGCCTCAGGATAATTTCTGTGGTGCAGACGCAGGAAACGGGCACCTGGGCGGGACGCGTTTCTACACGGGCAAGCCGCGCGGCGGCGCGAGGCCGCCGACCAACGCGCTCCGCAGCGGGGCGGCCGGTCGCGGGCCGCTTTGCCAGGCGCCCGTCC
>NW_020456165.1:988603-997784 GCF_003342845.1 Nothoprocta perdicaria | reverse complement strand
GCCGGCGCAGCGCCGCACTGGTGCCAATACACTGCCTGGCGCCGCCGGGCTTTGCACGGGTGTGCTGCAGTGCACTGCGCTGCACCGCTGGGCTTTGCACGGGTGCCTTGCACAGCACCGCTGGGCTCTGCGTGGGGGTCTTGCACAGCTTTGCACTGCACGGCGTGCTGGGCTTTGCACTGGTGTGTTGCAGTGCACTGCACGGCACCGCTGGGCTTTGCATGGGTGCCTTGCACAGGCTTGCACGGGTGTCCTGCACAGGCTTGCACCGCACGGCACTGCTGGGCTTTGCACTAGTGTGTTGCAGTGCATTGCACTGCATGGCAGCACTGGGCTTTGCATTGGTGTGTTGCATGGCACTGCACAGTGCTGCAGGCTGTTGCAGTGGTGTGTTGCACGGCACTGCTGGGCTTTGCACTAGTGTGTTGCACAGTGTTGCTCCGCACTGCACGGCACGCTGGGCTTTGCGCTAATGTGTTGCAGTGCACTGCACTGCATGGCACCACTGGGCTTTGCATTGGTGTGTTGCATGGCACTGCACAGTGCTGCAGGCTGTTGCAGTGGTGTGTTGCACGGCACTGCAGGGCTTTGCACTGGTGTGTTGCACGGCACTGCATGGCACTGCAGGGCTTTGTCCCGGTGCATCGCAGTGTGGCACCAGGCACGATGCCTCCCGAGCAGAGCTGCCCTCTTGGAGGAGCTTTGCCTGAACTCGCCTCGAGGCGCGAGGCTCCGTCTGTGCAGAGCCTTGGTGCTTCCCAAAGAGGGGAGCGGATGCGGCGGGACAGCAGCGCGCTGGGAATGTGCTGCCATGGGCCCTGCTTGAGGAGCTGGAGGAGCGGGAATGGGGGAGGCTCTGCGGCAGAGCCCCCGCGAGCTGCTCCCCATGACGGATTTGGATCCTTGTCCCGCAACGTGCAGCTCAAGCGGGATCGGGGGGTGGTCACATAACCAGCAGGATTCCTGTTTGGAGAGTGGTTTGACCACAGCAAGCTCCTTGTGAGAGGAAAAACAGAACCAAGCTGAAAAGTTCTTTTGTTGGCTTTTGCATTTATTGCTTGTTAGGTACGCCCCGCGTACCTCAGACGGACAGAGGCAGAGAGAGAGACCCAAGAAGCGAGATATTTTTTTACCAGCTAGCTGGGGTCCAAGGCTCACCTAGAAAGGGGACTTGCCAGGGACCCCGAGGCATCTGCGCGAGAGGTTTTTATACATTTTAAGTAGGGATATAAAGTCATTAACCCCCCCCTTATGCTGTTTTGTCCTTTTGGGATTGGCTGTTCTTTGTTCCGACACCTGCTTTTTGTCAGGAATTCCGTAGATATGTGTTATCAGTTCTCCGAACTGCTCAAGCATGGATCTTCCAATTAGTCCAAGAGTGGGTGGATGATTTAGGGGTGTCCTTGATGCATGTTATCGATGCTCATGATTTAGGATCTTCCAATTAGCCCAAGTGTGGGTAGTTTGTCCTTCATGCTTAATTTACAGGAAACAAACCTTAGGATGATGGAATGGGTTTATTTCAAATGGGAGGAGGCTTTTTTATCTGCCTGTAAAAATATGCAAAAGGGAGAGGTTTCTACCTGTCTCTGTGCTTTTTGCCTGTGAGCAGCCAGGCTTGCTGGAGTTGGTTCCGAGCCGTGCACGAGCTTTAAAACCTCGCTCTTGGGAGAGGCCTGTTTGGTTTTTCCTTTCCAGATGTTGCATTGTCTGGAGCTGATCTGTGCAAAGGAAACCCCAGGGCTGCTTCTTGCCCTTGCTCCTCTGCCCATCCGGGGCTGCAGCGTCATGGGGCAGAGCAAGGCCAGGCCTTGCAAGGCTGTCTCGGAGCGTGGGCTGAAGGGCTGGCTCTCCTGCTGTTTTGGGTCTGCAGTTATATTTTCCTCTTTTCAGTAATACAGTCATGCACTCTCTAGATAGAATATGGGACATGTCTTTGCACTGCTCTTTCTACGTATAAGATGACTCCTTGGATTATTATTTTTTTTCTTTTAAAGTAGTACTACTGGAGATTGTAAGTAGTGATATGTATACCCAGTTTCTCATGAAAATGAAGCTCCGTGCCTGCCTTAAATCCTCTTTTATCAGTGTACAGGCTGTTACTGGAAAGTTGCCAAGGGGAGGGGATAGTTTGAAACAGAAAGCAAAAATCCAGTTTCATTTCTCTTAGCAAAACAGGATATGCAGGGGAGCAGCGCCCGCCTTGCAGCGGCTCCAACTGTGAAGCCACCTTTGAAGAAACGCGGTGCACATGTGGGGCGGGAAGGGTGGCCTGGGGTGGCACCCGAATCCCGGGAAGGCGCTGGTGGCAGCTCCTGGTTTTGCTCCATGGCGGTGTTAGGAAGCCAGGCTCGGCTCATACGGATAGTCCCTTGCAAAAGCCTTGCCTAGAGCAAGGTGGTGCGGAGGCCGTTGTCGTCCTGTGTTTGTGTTTGACTTGTCCCAGCCCGGATATTGGGCTCATTTTTCCTTATCTGGTTCATACGTGACTCTCCAGGTATCCTCAGGCCACTGCAGCATCGGTGCTGATCGTGTCCCGGCACATGGGGTGTGTTTGCTGAGCATCAATAAGGAAGTTTATCTTCCCTCTGAGCATCTGTGCCCTGCGAGATGTCCAGCATTCCCGGGAAGGCTCGTTAGGAAGCCCAGAGCGCTCGGGGACTTTGGACCTAGTTCTGTGCCACAGCCAGAGAGCCTCTCCTGCAGAAAGGAGAACTTCCTGGAGAAATCTCGCAGTTGCTCTCAAGGGATAGACCTGGCTTTTGTGTCCTAGGCCTGGCTCAGGCGGGTGGCTTTGGATTTGCGTGGACCGGCCTCTCCAAGGTGAGCCCGTGTGCTTTGCAGGGGTTGGGAGCTGTAGACCAGGGCAGACCTGAAACTCATTGACAGACCTGAGGTAGTGGCAGGGCAGTGGGGTAAAGCGCTTGGGTGGCCACAAATGCCCTTATCAGGCTTTCCAGCCTGAACAGATCCTGGAGGATGGCAGCGTCTGGGAGAAGTTTTCCAACGAGTCTAGTCACGGCCTGTCCCGTGGTGACCCGGTCGCAGTGACTTCTTGTTGCCGCTTTGCCCTGGGAATGCAGGCGCAGCTCCATGTTCCCGGGGCTGCTTTGCCCTGGGAATGCAGGCGCAGCTCCATATTCCCGGGGCTGCTCTGCCCGGGAATGCAGGCGCAGCTCCGTGTTCCCGGGGCTGCTCTGCCCTGGGAATGCAGGCGCAGCTCCATGTTCCCGGGGCTGCTTTGCCCTGGGAATGCAGGTGCAGCTCCATATTCCTGGGGCTGCTCTGCCCGGGAACGCAGGCGCTGCTCCGGCACCGCCATGGCGGGAACCCACACGCGGAACCCTCTGCAGCAGCAGTCATTGAACGGGCTCTGCTCTGCTAGTAACTAGCAGGCTCTGCTTTGCAGACCGCCCAGCTCTGGGGTCTCCTCTGCATGGTTTCAGTGTCAGCGTGTGACCCGCTGTGCACAGGCTGCGCAGGGTCGATCTCAGGGTTAGGGCCTCAGGTGTCCAGAAATCACAGGCTGGTCTCTGCCAGGTGGTAACTGGCCTAAGGAGCACAACATTTCCCGAGAGGGACAAGGGGATTTTCTGAGCACCCTCTGCTCACGTTTTCCAGCTTGTCTGCTAGAGTCGGAGCTGTTAAAGTGTGGTCTTAAAAACACCCTGTCTTGTTCCCAAAGCTGCCTTGAGCTTTGGGAAGCTTTGGGAAGTCTGGCCGAAGCAGTTCAGTGGGACACGGACCGTGTAGAACAGTTGGCCACGTGTGAAGTAAATGGGAATTTTGCCCATTGGTAGCTGTAGGAGTTGGAGGAGGTTGTGGCTTTAACTGTATCATCTTTTGTTCTAATGCTGCAAGGAGAGATGAATATGCTTTTTGTAAAAAATATATTTTTTATTTTTATTTTGCTGTTGTAGTCATGCTGGTGATTTTGGGAGTCTTTAACCAAGTTAACAGCAACTAGACTGCCTTACCTACGTGCATTTTTCTTTGTCTCCTTCCCACTGTGCTCCCTTCCTAAAGGAGGCAATATGTCTCACTAAGAAACCGTTTGTTTTCATTAAGTTACCTTCGAGTGCAGTTGTGGTCCTGGCTTTCTGCCCTTTGCAGAGGCCAGCTGAAGCCAGAGTAATAAATGATGTTTTTGTTCAGTGCTTGCCGTGGCCAGTACACTCCATTTAATAGGTCATCATCCAGCTCGGCCACCGGCTTCGAGCTAAGGCTCTTTATGCTCCAGGAGGATGTTGGGCAAGAGCGAGACCGGCTTTTCTGGTAGCTGCCTCGGGGGTCAGATTTTCATGGGCCTGGATCTCTCTTGGGCCTGTAGCCTGGGCCGTGATGGCCAGAGCCCCCGGTCAGCGTCCCAGTTGGATGAACAATGTCCTGGGAAGTCCTTGGAGAGCACGGCCTGTGGTCGGAGCTCTTCTGCCGGGCAGTGGGGAAGTGAGGCGAGCAAAAAGAATTCCAGCTGAAAATTGCAGCCGGAGTATAAGCACTGCCATAACAAAAACTGGAATGAATCTGAAATTCAACTGTGATTTAAGGAACGGCAAACTCTAGTGTTCCCCTCCTTCAAGAAACTCCTGCGCAGATAAATGGGTTTAGGATTCTTCATGATGAAAGTCATTTATTTAATATTCTTCAGATGTGGAAAGAAAATTAAAATTTGCAAAAAAACAGTGTGGATCCATCTCTTTTAACATTTGCTTCTTATTCTTTGCACTGCTACTCCACTATTACTTTTTCTTTTTTTTTTAATTTTAAATTAAAATACTTTTTTTCTTTTTTTATCTTCTTTTCTTTTTTTGCCTCCTTCGCACTTCCCCTCAGTATTCCCTGCACGTGGAATGTGGGAAGCTGCACTGCGAGCACACTGACCTTGCTGGCCAGGCTAGTGATAGTCTTTATAATACAGACTCAATGCACGTCGCTCAGCAAAGTCGTGGTTTTACTTAGCCCCGAGTAACAGTGTCACAGTTACTCCTTGGGCACTCCCTTCCCTAAAATCAATGGGATTCCTTACTGGTCTGTATGTAGCCAGGGAATCTCGTAGCGGTTCCTCGTGCCCTTTGGAGTTAGCAAGGGGGGTTGTTGGATTGCAGGGGACATCACAAGAGTTTTATTTGCCTTAATAAATTAACCACATCATCCCCGGCACCTCAGGTGTGCTGTGTGGTGCGGATGCCCTGTCGATGGACTCAGTTTTTGCCCTTAGGTAGGGGAAGCAAAGCCAGGAGCCTCTGTGCCGCCGCAGCAGTGACATCCAGCACCTCCAGCGCCTCTTTGTTGTGGGAAGTCCTGCCGAGTATGCCAGTAGGACTTCTTCTTTTGTGTGTGCTTTCCTGTTTAAAAAGCACCGTTTTTCTCTGTTCTGACGTGGCCAGACAGCTTGTTTTGGCGCCTCCCGTCCTGCAGGTTGTGTCACTCTGTCCCAGGCCTGCTGGTAACTCGGTGCTGGGAAAGCCCAGGGCTCCTCTTGGCGGGACTGGCCTTGGTGGTCGTGCCAAGGTTTGTGAGGCAAACGCCGCTCCCGTCTCGGCTCCCGCCTAAGGCGCCGCGTCCGCCCCTGCTCTGGGCTGCCCTCTGCTTGTCCTGCTCCCTCTAAGCGCGCGTGGGAATCGTTTTCTGTTAGCAAGTGGGTTATTAAACGCGTAGCCAAAAAGATGGGACAGGAAGGAAAAAGAAAGAAAAGCCACGGTTAAAGATTATAAACAAGTAAATAAAATTTGCACTTAGCTAATTCAAATGTTTTTGTTCATATAGTTCTTAAGTGTGTGAACTTGGCTTTTTTTCTCCGGGTTTTCCAGGTTTTTTCTCCAGATTTTTCCTCCTTAGGACTTAGTGTGTGTGCACACATTTAAATAATTTGTAATCCTAATTTTAAAAATGTCATTTAACACACGAGATAAAAAAAAAGAAAAATTCAGAAGACCAACTTGCCTAAAGTTGATTAAAAAAATAGAAGTTGAGACATAAACAGCGAAGATGAGGTTGGCACCTGAATTCTATTTGACTATTTCAAATACAGCAAACAGAACAGTTTTGTTTGCTTGTTTTCTCCAAATATCCAAAGCCTGGATTTTGGGAGGGAGGAGGAGAGGGGTGGAAGTCCTTTATAACTCAGTGCTTTATGTCATTTTTGTTTTTGCTTTCAGTCAGCATGGATGCCATGGAGCATGCACAGTTTATGCGCCAAGCTGGGAATTACGATTTTAAGAATGGAAATTACACTTTGGCCATCAGGAAGTACGACCAAGCTTTACACTCGCTCGCCTATTTAAGTCAGTGGATGCCGTAAGTGTTCTTGGATTTCAAGGGATAAACCATCTGGCAATCTGGAACTTGTGCTGTGCTGCAATTGACTCAGAACTGTATTTCCTTCCTTGACATTTGACTTTAGTGTATGAGGAAATATAAGGAATAATAATTCCTTATATCCAATTCCTTATAATACCTAAATCAGGAATAATTCCTGACATGTATGTGGGAGATGAACTAGGCACTATAAACAATAGGCAATATAAACAACAAAAAATTCTATAAACATTCATTATAAATTAGTGTAATTGGAGCTTGGGAATCTGCTTGCAGTTTGCTGATGTGCATTAAATAGGTTTCTGCCTTTAGCTGACATATTGTGGATTAATACTTCTGTGATTCTGCCAAACACCACTCTTGTTCATGGCCTGTTTTTATATTGGCAGTTTGATTATTTTTAAAATGATTTATGTAAGTTGCTTTGCTGTTTGGACATTCACATTATCTGAAGATTTGACAAAAGGAGTTTTTCAGGGGAAGAGCTATTTGATTACTTTTTTTCAAATGTTAAGTGTTTTACATCCTCACTTAACATCAGTTGCTAACATTGTTAAAAGTGAAATAATTAACCGTTAAATATTCATTACTGACTGCTGTGTATCAGCACTTTGAACCTAGTCAGTCGTTCCTTGTGGTTGTTCACTTAGCCATTTAGGCCAAGGTTGGTAAAAGGGTGTCTGGGGAGAGAAACGGGGCGAGTCCAGCGGTCCCTTTTGGTCGGCTCCTCCATGTCTCCTGTTCCTATAGGCAACCTCAGGCTGTGCTCACGTGCAAAATACATTAAATGTGTTTGGAGCAGTGTGCTGAAACAGCTGCCCTTAGGACAGGCTCGTAGGTAGGGGCACGATGGAGGATGAAGTGCTGCCCTATAACGTATTTGAGCCCAGGCAAAATAGTCTTTTCTGGCTCCTCGGTACCCCTTGGGCCTGCAGGTTTTGTGCAACTCTTTCCCAGAACTCTCCTTTGGATCCAGATGGCTCTACATTACCGTATTTTATTCTCTCAAATACATGCTTTTATTCCTTCAGCTTGTTTAAATGTGGATAATACAATTGGCTTCATCAACTGGTGATACAGTAAAATGTTTTTAGACTGTTTTCTGATAATCAAAATATTTCTGCTTAGCTGCTGCTGCTCATGCTGTGTCTTGTCTCTTTTTTTTCCCCTCTTCCACTCATTGAATGTCTGGATGTTTCTAGTCTGTTAACCTTCACTTGAGTCTTCTTGCCATGGTACTCTGGTAGGTTGACTTTAACCTTTGTAAGCGTCCAGTAGATGTAGGGACATTCAGGTTATCTACATTTTTGACATACACAAATGACTGACTTCGTCAGTCATTTTTGACTGACGTTCAGGTTATGCACAATTCAGGTTATCTGCATTTGATAACCTGACATTCAGATTATGCACGTAGGATATTTTAGTATTTTTGTCCAGAGATAAACACGATGAGAACAGCCAATTTCACAGTGTTAGTGTCTCATAATCACGTGAGAAAAAGACATGGTATTCGGTGAGTTTTGCTTGTTGCATCTTACTAGTGATTTTTCAGAAGTCACTCATGTAGCATACTATTCTTTTTAAAAAAAGATTAGCCTAGCATTCTCCATAGGAAGTTAATAGGAGATGTTGTAGCTGAGATTTCAGTTATCTTTACTTTCTGAAACTTGTTTTTTTTTCCCTCTTCTAATTTTGTTAGCTGGAATGGGTGTGTGTGTGTATACATATGTATATATGCATTTATTTCTTTATAGTTTACTATAAAGCACTATGTGTATTTTCCTTTTTAAAAAAGAAACTTAGCTATTATACTGTTCATTTTCGTAGGTGTTCCAGAGACATAGCTGTGTTGCACTGCAACAAATCAACCGCCTTGTACAGTCTTGGTAAATGGAGAGAAGCAGCTTATTCAGCCTATGAGAGCTTGCAGTGGGATCCAGAGTATGTCAAGGTACTGAAAAGTTTAAGCTGGCAGCTCTTGCTTTATTGTTTAAAACAAGTTTTAACTTTTTCTCCTTGTTGCTTTTATTTCTTTTAAGATACAGTTAAGAAATACAGCATAAAATTCCAGAATCAGTGTCTGATTATTTAGGTATGTAATTTAAATATGATAGAATTGCATGCAAACATCTACTTAACTTGACATATCACAGCATGCTGATTAAGTGCTTTGAACAAACTAATTCCACTCTGGCTCTGAGCTATTATTAGCTCAGTGGTGAATTTAAATATATCCAAGTACCTTTGAATAATATAAACATTATTGTAAATAGTGAGAAAATGCTGTGGAGCATGTTTGTTTATGTGAAATAAACTTGGATTCTGGATGCTGTGATAAATATTTTGCTCCTGTCCAGAGGGAGTCAAAATAACTCTTGTTAACATTATGTGTTTGCATTCTTTAGGTATTTCCCAAATTTTGTACTCTAGGATTTATTGCCCTTTCATAGTATTTGTTATGACAAATAACAGATTTTTTTTTTCAAATTTGTGTGAGAAATGGTGAAAAGAGTACTACCATTCATGTCACAGAATCACAGAATATTTGAGGTTAGAAGGGACCTCTAGAGATCATCTAGTCCAACCTTCCTGCTCAAGCAGGCACACCTAGAGCACATGGCACAGGGCGGCATCCAGGCGGGTTTTGAAGACCTCCAGAGAAGGAGACTCCACAACCTCCCTGGGCAGCCTGTTCCACTGCTCTGTCACCCTAACAGTAAAGAAGTTCCTCATCACCTGGAGATGGAACTTCTTATGCTTCAGCTTGTGGCCATTACCCCTCGTCCTATCGCTGGCCACCAGTGAGAACAGCCTGTCCCCTTCCTCCCTGCATTCTCCCTTCCTGAACTTATACATATTA
>NW_020456165.1:790995-987578 GCF_003342845.1 Nothoprocta perdicaria | reverse complement strand
TGCTCTCCAGGACCTCTCAAAGATGATGGAGAGAGGGTGAGCAATAACCTCGGCCAGTTCCCTCAGCACTCTTGGGTGCATCCCATCCGGGCCCATAGATTTTTGAGTGGCCAGTTTGCCKAAGTGATCCCTAACCCAATCCTTCTCAACCCGCGGAAGGTCTTCCTCTAGCCCATTTACATCTCTTCCCTTTGTGCCATGCAGTTCATGGGGGGTCACCTTAGCAGTAAAGACAGAGGCAAAGAAGGCATTTAGTAACTCTGCCTTCTCGGCATCCTCCKTCWYCAAGGCCCCTTCCCCATTCAGCAGTGCACTAACATTTTCCCTCGTCTTCCTCTTGCTGTTGACATACTTATAGAAACCCTTCCTGTTGTCTCTGACTTGCCTCGCCAACTCTAATTCCACCCGGRCTTTGGCCTTCCTCGTYTCRCATCTGCAWTCTCTGACAATGCGCCTGTATTCCTCCCACGTGGCCTGTCCCTTCTTCCACAAGCTGTGCACTCTTTTTCTCTCACTCACTTTGCCCAGCAATTCCTTACCCATCCATACAAGTCTCCTGCCCCGCTTACTCGACTTCTTTTTTGTGGGGATACACCGATCCTGAGCTTGGAAGAAGTGGCACTTGAATATCAGCCAGAGAACAGTACCTTGTTGTATAGTAAAGATCTGTAAACATTTTTCGAAGAAGAGCATTGATTGTACCAGCCTGGTGGTTCTTTAAGAGAATAAGAGATTGTCTTGTCTTCTCACACACTTACCTATTTTTGTCATGTTATGCTGGTAGTTCAAGCTTTCTTTCAACATTGAGAGTTGCCTAAGTTTAAGGCAAAGTCCCTATGGAGACGGTTGGAATAGTAATTTCCCTAGTGGGTCTTTGTTGAAAGCTCCTAAGTTGTTGGAAGCTCATGGTGTTTTATTTCTTTTTTTTTTTTTTCCAGGCTTATTACAGAGCTGGCCACTCACTGATCATGCTGTCAGACTCTTATGAGGCGGTTTCTGTGTTTCATAGGGGGTTGAGTCTTCTGAATGATTCTGCAGATCGATCTCAAGTTGCCGATTTTGTAACAGGAATCTTCATAAGTATCAATGGTAAACTCAAAACCTTTTTTTCCCAAGAGCCTTTTGGTGAAGGGGAGAGTGCAAGTCCTTGGTAGGGCATCTTTTGTGCAATCATTTATTTGGCTGTTTACTTACTTGACAATCATTTATTTGGCCATTTATTTGCAATGAAATGATTTAGTTGGGGACCATAACTTCAGAAGTGCTCCCTGTACTAAGTAATTTTTTAACTGCTTGTTCTTGTAGATGAAAGAATCCTTCCACCAAGTTATTTCCACGCACATACTTTTATTTTCAGTGCCAGATTTGATGCACTTATTTGGCAAATGGTGATAGAAAGGTTGGCCCAGAGAGGAAAGTGGCGGGTAAGTTTATTACTATGTAAAGAAAACAAGTGTCCTGTATTTTTGTGCAGTAGTTGGGTATTTTTCTTTCTGTTCAGGGTAAGCTGTCATTACCCTTAAAATTTGAAATAATGAATATTTACTGTTTCCATTGTGGAAATGTCCATATTTTAGACCCAGAGAAGTACTAAGTGGTAAATCTCTGAGACTGTTTACTTTTTCAGATGGGTAAACTCAAATGAAAAATCATTTTGTTTTGTTATTTTTCTGTGATAATCACAATGCCATCTAGAATAATAATTATTAAAAGATATTAGAGGAAAAATATCTTCGTGGTCCTTCTTGCTCTTCCTTCTATATGACCAGTTGGAAAATTTGGAGCTTTTTATTGAAAGATGCGGACGTCATTGACCATCTCAATAGGAGTATATGACTTTTAATGTAAAGCAAATTATTTAGTAAAGTTAGAAGGTATATTGCCTGAAATTTTTAATTCCCTTTTTACAGTAACTGTATGAAAACCTTGTGATTATGCCCTGCAAACTTTCTAAAGAAACACCTAGATCAATACATGTTCAGAAATGCTCCACTCCCCTGCCATAAATAGCCTTTGCTTTCGAAACTCCAAGTTAAATACACATAGTTTATTATGCTGAGGTACTTGGAAATGCTTTAGGGCAATCTCCAGTTCCCTCAAGAGGCTGCTCCATCTCTGATTTCTGTGAAAATAGGGAGGTTTTGAAGGAGCAAGGCACAGTTTTTAGCAAAATATATGAAACAGAAAGACAGTCAATTCTTGTTAAGGATTTCAACGTGTCTGGGGAGCCTCGTGTTCCGGAATGTGAAACTCCACCTCAGAGCAGAGGGTCCTTTCCAAATTGACCTTTCCAGGTCTTTTCTTGTTTTTGAAGAAACTTTCATCAATTATAGCTTCTCAGTCTGTTGCAATCAAACGAAAATGCTTTTAATCATTTTTGCAATTCACTGCTAAGTTATTTAAGGCCATCCTGTGGCAGCTCCTCTGCATGCTGGGCTGCAGTGCTGTCTGCCTTAGCCAGTACAGCCAAATCCCTGGTTAATTAATACCGGGACAGAAGAGCCCTTGGCACCTGCCCTGCCGTTCCAGGTACATGACAGCACATGCCACGGGGCAGGGCAGGGCAGCTTGTGTGCCGGGGAGGGACACAGGGAATGCAAAGTGTGTGTTGCATGAAGTTATTAAAGGAAGGAAGATTCAGCAGATAATATTTGAAGACCTGTCAACATCTTAAGGATCAGGAATGTTGTTTTGCTTTCCTTAGTTTTTCCAAAACATCTGTGGAGGCAGTGAAACACAAATGATAGTTCCTAATTACACTTACATGATCTGAGATATTTTCTTTCTCTTTTTTTTTTTTTTTTTAAGTCTTGTCTGCTGCTGTTCTCTGAGAAGAGGGAATTGCCCTCAAATCTCCGAGTCAAGCAGTTATCACTGAGGAATCTCTTTGAGGTAATGACAACTTCTTTTATTTTGTGTGTATCTTTTTGTATCTTACTGACAGATCTTGAGTTTTATGTACAATGTTATAATACATGAAAGGAAAAAATGGAAAATAATGTGTACTTCACATGACTGTATTAAATCATATGTTTTGTTCCTTATAGGATGACTATAGAATCTATAGTTTCTATAAATTCTGTATATAATTTAATATTTTCCTTGATTAAAAGATTTGTTCCTGGCAAGTACAGAAAGCAATACATATTGGGCATGGAAGATGACATTTTTATTAATGTAGAAAAATGTCTGTCATCTGTTCATTGGATGTTTTCCAACCCGAACGATTTGTGATCTTCCTGGGCTTGTGTATCATTAGGCTTTGGCAACCAATCTCCACCCTCTTTCTTGATTCTAAGCATGACTAAAGGAGATGAAGTGGGGTGATAACCTTCCCTTCCCTCCCTACCCTCAGTTTTTGATACGTTGCCTTATATCTAGGCAGAAATTGCTAAACTAATCCCTGAAGGCACTGGAAGTTTCCAAATGGTGTAGAAGATTTTGGCAAGATGTAAACATACAGCTGTATGTGGCCACAGTGTGCCCAGTGCCTTTCCCTCAAATGGGGCATCTGCAGCCAGTAGAACTTGATCTTTACCTTCCTGTCTTGAAACTTGCTGCTTTCTGGTTTCCTTGCAATTCCTCATGCTCTGCAGCACTTGAGCATGTCAGTAGCTTTCTGTACTGGATAAAACCCAGCTGCCAGACCGCCCTGTTAATCCTGCACAGCTTCCCTGCTGGCAGTCCCATGCGCTCCGGTGTGTCCCAGGGGCTCTGGTCGTGGGAGTGGGTGAGCTGGGTGGCCTTGCGGGGCTCACTGGTGCTTCCTCCCTGCGTGTGTGCATGGGAATGCTGCCAGGCTTCCTTGGACATGCAAAGGGATGTGCAACCATCGCTCCCAGCCCACTTAAAGTTGGAGTGTGCCCAGGGCTGCTGGACAGGAGCCGATGGCTCCACTAGCTCTGCAGCTTAGGAGGTTTTTAGGAGGTTTTTAAACGCTTTGCATAGTGTCCTGGTCTGCCATCGGCCAACTCCTGCCCAGCTGCTTTCACCTGCAGCTGAGATAAAGGTTTCCCCCTGGACGGCTTGAAACAGCAAAACTCTACAAGCTTTATTCTTCTCTTTTTCTGTCTCTGTAACCTAGTGAACTACAGTTCTGCTGAATGTAGCATGCTTTTAAAACATATGATTAAACCTTCACGGGGAAATTCTTTTTGGATTTGAGTTGATGATACTGGTTTTCTTACACCACTGGTTTGCCTAATAGAAGCTTTAGAAAATGTTAACTGTAGGCTACACAGTACCTTTCCATGGCATTTACTGGCTGTCACATTACCAGTTTATGGCATATTAATGGAATATACCATAATTTGCCATTTGCTGTTAAAGTGACAGTGGTATTTCCATCAGAGTGATTTCGAATTGAGCTTTTTGCATAAATAAATTTTACATAAGTGACTTACAAAATGAACAGGAGTAATCCTGAAAGAGAGGGGTGGAAAAGGAAATGTATCAGCAGCTTATCAGTCAGCTTGCTCATCACGGTAGCAGAGGAGTTAGTGAACGGGGGTACACAGACGGGCTCTAGAAACTGTCCAGAGCATCTGCTATGTTTGTGCCAGCCAAAAAGCCATAGGGGCTTTCGTGCCACCCTCTGTCACCCTTTGCTGTTTGCTCTAGGCCCTGGCAGTAAACCTGGTCAATACTATAAAGAATATGTAAGGTGTCTCAGCAAAAAACCTTCCTTGGCAGACAAATCAAGATGTCATGAGAGAGTGGGATAACCATAGGTTGCCCTTGTAAAGCAGTATCTCATTCTTTGTTTATTGGCCCTTTCAGTCTTTGCTCTTTAAACTTTTCTGTGTTTCAAGATTCAAGATGAGAAATCCCTAAGCACTGCTTTTCTTTTGCAAGACTTGAAGGAAATAGTGACTTTCTGACAACTGGAAGTTCCCCTGTTGACACTGTATATTCACTGTGGGGGGGGAATTTGAATTTGCAACTGCACAAGCAGTAATTTTCGCCAGCCAAAATCTGGCATGAGGCATCAGAGGAAGACTTAATTTTGGATGTTGGAAGCGCATGCAAAGATTGATAAGTAAATACATAATAAATGACAGACCCAGATGGAAAAAGCATGGCTGAGTACCGTTCCCAAGCAGCCCTCCTGCCTGATCCTTTTGGCCTGTTGTCCCAACCTCCACCTCTGCCTCCTGTGTCCCTGCCCAGCGTGCCTCGTGTTGCTGTCCCCCTCTCTGGCAGGCTGCGCTTCGTATTCACCCAGTCATCACTAAAACATTCCTCTCTGCTTCGGCCTCCTTCTGCCCTGGATTCCAGTGTTAGCCTGCAAACTTTCCTGTGCAATTCATGCTGTTACCAGATCACCTTCTTTGAAGCAATCTGGTCTAACATCTGCCTTCTAATCCTTGACACCTCTTGTGCGTGTGAGCAGGCAGGCAGTTATTGCAGCCCTAACTCCAGATGTTTGTGGAGCTGGCAAAGGGTGAGTTGGACTCTAATTTGGTGTCTGCCTATTGGATTTCTGAGAAGTTGCCTGCACTCCCTGTATCTCCTTCCCCAAGTCACTAGCTCCCTTTTACCAATTTCAAGTTGTTTCTTTTCTTTTCTGGGGAGTATTGGCTGCATAAAGCTACCTCTTTTCAGCTTAAAGGGACAATATGCTATGGTAGCAATATGTGCCTTGAGATGCAGTAACATTTAATTAGGCATGTGTAAGGCATGTATATTAGGCATATATAATTACCTGCAGTCAATTGACTTGCAGTCAATTATAGAGAAGAAATACAGAAATAAATCTTTTAAAGTAAACTTCAGTTTCAGTGCTATTCAGAGCAGGGTGAGATTCTCTCAAGATAGGTGTGTGCCTCGTAGGAGAAGAATATTTGTATTAGGTTTCTACTGTAACTCTTTCAATTTGTTATATATATATAATGGATTATGGCTTTGTTATTGTCCCACTGATTCTTGTCATTAAAAGTATGGAATTATGACTTGGAAAACGTCTTTTGCATATGTAATGTTTTGCTACTCTTCTCTTTTTATCAGACTTATGAGTATTGTGGACTTGATGACAGGATGCAAGATGTAGCAGAATTGGTCAAATGGCTGATTTCCTTGGGGGCAAAAGTTGAAACCATTGGAACGTGTCCTCTTCATGCTGTTATCAGACTGTGTATCCAAGCAAGTGAGTGACAGCCCGCGCTACAATTAAACAAGGGGGCCTTTTCAGATAACTGACAGCTGGAGGTTTTTTATTTAATTGAAAACAAGAAGAAAAGCCCCTTCCCCCAGATTTGCTCCAACAGCTATGACCTTGCCTGGATTAGTATGGTGCTGCTTAAAAGAGTATCTTAAGCTTTCCTGTTGATCAAGTAAGCACATTTTGGTTATGTTTAGTGATACTTGTAGGATGGTTTAAAGCCAGTGTGATTGACGTGGATCATTTAGAAGGTGACTGCATCAGCTTTGAGAAAAATACAGGATTTCTTCCTGTTACTTCAATGTGGAGCAGTAGTCTCCATAGCTGCTATAGGTCAGTCTCAGAGTTGGGCATGCTGCAAGGCAGCGAGAACAGAGCATCACGTCTCTGAGGGCATGGCTGGCTCTTGCCGTGATTTGGTTTAAGTTTTTCTTCCCCTCTTATTCTCTGTGTTCAAAAACATCTGTTTTTGCCATACCTGTGCTTGCCATTTCACAACAAGTGGGTGTTTTTAATCATTTCAGAAAGGAACGATCTTTTCAGGTGGTTACTGATGCAGAGGCCACATTTGAAGGATGGGATTAACCAGCAAGACAGAGATGGATGCACTGTCCTGCACATTGTGGCATCCAGTGAATATTCCCGGAAAGGTAATAAATATACACTTCATCTCTTTTTTTCTGTTGCTGTGAGGGTTTATTTTCTTATGGCGGAAAAAAATGGAAGAAGATTTCAGTTAGCAGTGTCAGTTATTTTATGCTGAGGAAGAAATTGTTTAAGTCATGTAATCAGAATATAGACTTGTAATTACAAATAATATTTAAACATTTCAGCAGATCCTTTGTAAAATATTAGATATGATATGTTGGCTTTTTGTCTTTGCTCTTATGATTTACCTGCAACTTACTCCAGTTTTTAGGTATATTTTTGAATCTCTTTGTCCTCATAAAATACGGTTACATCCTCAGTATATCTGGCGTTATCTTTATAGCTTTTAAAGTAGATGGAGGCTTAACCCATAAGTAGTAGTGGTCAGAGGAGGAATATGAAGTGCCCCTCCTCCTGTTTTTTTGAGGGATTTCTTTTACATTAACTTAGCCTGGCTTTTGCCCTTGTATTTCTTACTGTGGCCACTGGATGGCAACAAAAAATAAACATCAATCCCAAGGCAACACAAAGCTTTTAAGTCATTAGGTGCAGTGACATTCTGGTGGTTCTCTTTAATAGTGTGAAGGAGATGCCTGTAGCCTATATGTAAATTGCCTTGCCTGCAGTTACGTCTGTTGCTAAATGGCTACTGCATTTTCCACAAACACCATATGTTTACATATGTACATATGCATCTATATACACATATATAATGCATATGCATGCGTTTTATGTATATAAAACTTCTATATGTAAACACACATGCATATCTATAAATACATATACACTCAGATTTTTAAATATAGATATATACGTATATACCCACGCACATATAAGAACTCTTCAGAACCATCAGCAAACAAAAATAATCCCTGAAATAGCCTGAATGGCAGGCCTAGGCAAGCAAAACAAGACACCTTTGTATCCACCTAACCCTTTTTGCCAGGCACGGCTCATTTTCCCCTCCTGTTTCTCCTGTGTTCCTGCAGCTGCTTGGTGGCCTGGTGGCCAGCAGGCACCTTTTTGGGGCCAGCAGACTGGACTGGCTGCTTGCAGGAGAGCCCCTGGCAGCAGAACGTGGCAAATTGGGCACAGCCTCTTCCAGAATATGATAGTGTGTGAGGGCTATAATTCGTAATTGCTTGCTGTGTTTGTTTGATCTGTAACTCTTATTCTTAAATGCTGTAGAGGATGGTAATTTCTGTGGAAAGAAATAATGCTTGCCATTAGCCAAATTAGAATTTGACTAGCCCCATTTCTTTTCTTTACATTCAGAGCAGTTGGCCTAGAGGACAGAGAACAGGGCTGGGGTGCCATGGAGAAGGGGATGCATCCAGTCATTTTGTGCTCCTAGCTTCCCAATTATAATAAAGAAAATAAGATTTTAGTCTTTCTGAACTGTCTCTTGGGTTTCTGCTGAAGAATAATACCTAACAGTACCTCATTCGATGACCCTGGTAGAATTCAGATCTGTTGTTTTAAATAAAAATACATCAGAAATTGTGCCAGGAACTTAACTCTGAATAATGAGAATTTTGCTTCTTCTCTTACTCATTCAATGCTTTAGACCAAACAGAAGATGTGCTTATGCTCCTGAATTTTGGGGCTGACCCCACCATTCCAGATGCACGATCAAGATATGTCATAGATATCTTGAAAAAGAATAAAAACTTCAATGCTGTCAAAGCAGTCAGCAATCACATAGAGAAATGCACTTCATCTGGGGAGTTGTCAGGTATTGTATGCACTACGTGCTTTCCATGGTTTTAAAACTGTATGTTTTTGGATACTTTTTTTTTCTTTTTTTCATGTAAGTCATCACCCTGATTTGCCTTCAGTTTAAAACATTTTATTCTTGCTAGAAGGTGTCTGCTGTCTTAGTACTTTTCTTAATAAATGATGCAATCGTACAGTAAGTGCCTCTAGGTTTCTGTAAATTACTGTAAACAGCTCTTTTTTTCCTTTAATGAAAAAAGTGCTTCTCCAATAGAAACTGCTGCTCCTTTTGCTTTTCCAGTTTTGACCTTTTACCTGAACCTTAGTTTTCAGAAATGAAGCATGTGGTAGGAGTATGGATGGCATATTTTAAAGTGCTTCTAATAAAGAAAAATGCTAGCAAGAAACAGAAACTCTGAGGTGATGATGTAAAGTGATGCAGGCTGTTCTTAAACATAAACAGAGCAAAATATTTCAATGAAAAAAGACTTAACAGAGTTGCAGTAATCTCTGATCTGTGTAGATGATGTGTATATAAAACTTCTGCTTAGTTTGAAAATCTTAAATGTGCACGTTGGAAGGGAAGAGAGTAGGAAAACAGCCTCACAATCTAAAGCTAAGGGAGTATCATAAATCCAAAACCAGGGAGCTCAAATTTGTGCTCTTGGACAAATGTCTAGCATTTTGATTTGTTGATATTTTTATGTTTGCTGTTTGCAAAAGACCAGTTGTCTTACAGAAAAACAAAAGTTCTAAGTGTCCCAGGGCTAATATGAAATTTCATGAACTGAGGTAACAAACTGGTTTCTAGTCTGCTTTTTTTGTTCAAGTTTTTACTGCAGTGTGCAGCCCCCAACTCTTTTCTAGGCTTCATGCAGACAAGGAGACTGGAGAACATGCTCCTGCATTACAGATAACAACGTGACATTAATCCCGAGTCCTAAAAGATGACTGACTTCCTCTGATCCTTTGATGTCCTAATGGATAAAGTTGCTGTTTTGTTCAGTATACTTGTATTTCTTAGAGCTTTTGGGAGAGTCAGGCTAAGTTTTCAGGTTCTCATCTAGGGACATTTGTTAGTACAACGCATAGCCTATCGTTGTTTGTTATATAAATATCTTAAACTTTTAATTTTTTTTTTAAGAGCACAAATCTTATGACCATATTTCATAAATGCCAGTGAAGATGTAGACAAGCTCAGGGCGTTAATTAAAATCATGTGCTAAAAATGTTGCTGTTCTTAGTCATCTAGCCCCAAAATCCTGAGCGTCACAACAGCCCCACGCAGCGCTACAGGCCTGGGGCAGAGGGGCTGCGGAGCCGCGCGGCAGGAAAGGGTCTGGGGATGTGGGTCGAGAGCCGGCTGCACATGAGCCAGCAGGGCCCAGGGGGCCAAGAAGGCCAAGGGCCTCCTGGCTGGTATCAGGAACAGTGTAGCCAGCAGGAGCAGGGCAGTGACCGTCCCTCTACACTCAGTACTGGTGATGCTGCACCTCAAATATTGTGTTTAGTTTGGGGCCCCTCACTGCAAGAAGGACATTGAGGCACCAAAGTGTCCAGAGAAGGGCAAGGGAGCTGGTGAAGGGGCTGGAGCACAGACCTTACGAGGAGCGGCTGGGGGAGCTGGGGTTATTTAGTCTGGAGAAGAGCAGGCTCAGGGGAGACCTCATCGCTCTCTGCGGCCACCTGAAAGTCTGTAGTGAGGTATAGGTCAATCTCTTCTCCAGAATAACTACAGGTAGAACAAGAGGAAATGGCCTCAAGTTGCTCCAGGGTAGGTTCAGGTTAGACATTAGGCAGAATTTCTGCACGTAAAGAGGGGTGAAACGCTGGAACAGGCTGCCCAGGGAAGTGGTGGAGTCACCATCCCTGTCAGTGTTCAAGAAATGTGGAGATGAGGCACTTAAGGACATGGTTTAACAGGCATGGTGTTGAGAGGCTTGTGGTTGGACTTGATCTCAAAGTTCTTTTCCAACCATTATGATTCTATGATTTTATGATTTTATGATCACTGTGAGGCAGGGATGTCCTGTCTGCTTCTAGCTCAGCTTGTGAACTATTAGAATTTTCAGCCTAGCATATGAAGGAAAATAATGCATTTGATGAGTGTGTGAAGTATCCTGAGATGTGAAGTCCATCCTAGGAATGACTTTGGTGGTAAGAGTTCCAGCTGTCTTCATTTTAATCTGCCTCCACACATTTCTCAGAGCCATGAGATACTACATAATACAGTCCTGCCCTGAAAACACACCAACAAGAAACTATTCGATAAATCTCTGTACTGTTTTGCAGGAGGAAATGAAAACAAAGCTGCATCCAAGGTGGATTCTCTCCCGGATGTTCTGCAACAGTTCCTCCAGGTTTGCAGGTCTGGAAATGGAGCACGTCATAAAAATTTATTGAGGGAAGGTGCAGTTCAGAGATTTCTGAAACTGCTCTCTACTGTGAAAGGTACAGTGAATTCCGATTCCCATTTGTCCCCTTCACAGAACTTAATTGGTGTGAAAAATACTTGATGCTGAAATACAGTTTCCACTTTCTGTTTCCCTTCCTTCACTTACCTCTTCTGCAACTGAAATCGCTGAAGTAACATGCTTTTACTTATCTTTACCACTGTGTTTTGCCTTTTAAAAAAAGAAGAAAAACAGAATATGCCCCAAAATTTAATATAATAAATTGAAGTGTTTAAACTTACGCAGTCAGCATCAGGACAAAATAATGTAAGTGGAGAATTCTGTTCTTCTATGCTTTTAATTGAATTTCTTTAGTTCATTATTCAGAAATTAGTTCACAGAGAGTTGAATTTCATTATCTGTTTTGAATGAGTTGTTTTTCCTTGTCTGTTGTGCAGAAATTCCTGAAGGGATGGTTTGCGACATCTCCCATGCCTGTGCCAACAACTTAATAAAGCATTTGTTGGAGAAGCAAATGTGGCCCGAAGTTTTGCTGTTGCTCACAGGCAAAGCCACTGGGGAAGAGCCATCAGGTGGAGGACTCTTCAAACACTGCGGACTCTCAGATGTTGACATTGGCAGCATTATCCATCAGTGTGACAAAGTGGATGAACCAGTGAACCTCATAAGATGCTTGATAGATAGAGGAGGTGAACAACTGAGCAATATTAATGTGCTTTAAAAGACCTGATGTTTTGTTTTGCATGTTTAGAGCAATATAGTTTCAGAAGCACCAAAGCATGACTATTGTAGTGACTTATTGGGCTTTCAGTCCCTCCGCTGCATCCACAGTGTGCAGCGTGGAGAAGCTGGTAGGGCTGCTCAGGAAGCACGGTGTTGTGCACCTGAAATTGGGCTGGCAGGGTTGGGTTTGGAGGAAATAGCCAAGGTCAAGCCACAATATTATCTTTATATCTACTGTAAGCCCCAGATTTTGGGTTCAGTATGTTGTTGTGTTACACGTAATTATTTGAGTGACTCGTAGTTTCAAAGACATGACCAACTGTCTTTCCATTTGGGTTAGGGTAGACATCATAACTTTTGTTTTTTGTTTTGCATAGGATTTTCTACTGCATGTTCCCTTTTCATTTTATAATTTGATGTTATTATATAAAGTAGGGATGTACGTAACTTTATGAGCAACCAGAGGTGTGAGGAATCATAGAATCATAGAATGCTTAAGGTAGGAAGGGACCTCAGAGGTCATCTAGTCCAACCCCCCTGCTCACGCAGGGTCACCTAGAGCACATGGCACAGACCTGCGTCCAAGCGGGTTTGGAAGATCTCCAAAGAAAGAGACTCCACAGCCTCTCTGGGCAGCCTGTTCCAGGGCTATGTCACCCTCACTGTCAAAAAGTGTTTCCTTAAGTTCCTGTGGAACTTTTGGTACCTCAGCTTGTGTCCGTTTCCTCTAGTCCTATCGCTGGCCACCACTGAAAAGAGGCCAGCCTCCTCCTCCTCACTGCCTCCCTTGAGGTATTTGTAGACACTGATCCGGTCCCCCCTCAGCCTTCTCTTCTCCAGGCTGAACAGGCCCAGCTCCCTCAGCCTTTGCTCATATGGCAGATGTTCCCGGCCCCTGATCATCCTGGTAGCCCTGCGCTGGACTCTCTCCAGCAGCTCCACATCCCTCTTGTACTGGGGAGCCCAGAAGTGGACACAGTACTCCAGATGTGGCCTTACCAAGGCTATGTTTAGGGGGATGATCACCTCTCTCAACCTGCTGGAGATGCTCTTCTTAATGCACCCCAGGATCCCGCTGGCCTTCTTGGCCACCAGGGCACACTGCTGCCTCATGGTCATCTTGTCATCCACCATCACGCCGAGGTCCCTCTCTGCGGGGCTGCTCTCCAGCAGGTCCACCCCTAATTTGTACTGGTGTCCGGGATTATTCCTCCCCAAGTGCAGGAACCTGCACTTGCCCTTGTTGAACTTAAGGAAGCTTCTCTTTTTTTTTTTTTTTTTTTTTTTTGGTCAATGTCTGACTTTCTTGAAGAAAGTAAGTTCTGATTTTCCTATCTTCCTGTCTCAACAGGAGGACTGGTCGCAGTTTTGTGGAGGAAAAAAAAAAATTCACTTACCTGCTTAGTAATCAAAATGTGTATCTTCCCCCTTTTAGTGCTTTCTATACTTTGTTCATGTGGTGTATCCGGTTTAACTCCTGATGTTTTCATGTGCTTCACATTAGCTTTGCCAGATGGGATTGGAACGGAAATACCATTGCAAATATGCCTGAAGAAGAAGTATTTTGAACTGGTGCACTTGCTGCTGAGCAAAGGTGCAGATCCTCGAAATGTCTCCATGGCACAAGGAGATACTCCTTTACACGCTGCAGTTTCCATCTGCTTAGATAAAAGAGGTGAGGTTTGTGTGCCTGGGCCTGAGGGGCACAAAGGGCTGTAGCAGATGCATGTGTTGAGTTTCTGCAACAACTGCTTAAAACATGACCACCTCTTACGTGCTTGGCCCACTACACCTTTAGCTGCATTTACTGGTGAGGTAGCAGAGGCAGCAGGCAGGTTGTGGGGCCATGTCTTGGCTATCAAAATTCATGGCCTAGAGGATGCATGCAAGTTTTCAAAGCCAAGCGTTCTGCTTTCAATTTACAGTGGCTAAGGGAGAGTATTGGCTGATCGGGTGATAACTGTGTCATCTCCATCTCTTGCTGTTTTGTACACTATTCTGCTTAACCTAGCTAATTGGGAAATGAAAGCTTCTCCTTGAAATCCTATAAAATACATGTTATTAAGTGGCGACATAAACGTGAAGGATCGAGGAAGAAAAGAAAGATAAAAGCAGAGCAGTGGCAGCAGACTTGCAGAGAAGTTCTAGGGTGACGTCTGAAATTGTTTTCCTTGTTTCTGTTCAGTCAAAACTCAACAAAAATTTTGCATGGAGGAGAACGGAGTGGAAGGACTTCATAGGTTATGTGTAAATGTAAGACATTCTGATAAACTATCAAATTAAGCCCCAAAGTCATGTTTGATTAAAAAATGAATTAATCTTCCAACTTAAAAATAATACTTAAAGAAATTAACCTATTAATTTTTGAAGCAGACACATTTCATTTAAAGGCTTCAGAATAGCAACTACTGAAAGTAAATTTCAAATCAAAAGACTCAGAAATCGAATTACAGTCTTGTAAGTATTTTTCACTGTGAAAAATGAGATGGATTTTTTTTTTTCCATAATGACTCATGTAGCAATCTTTTACAATTAAGGAAAAAGTGTTTCTTATAAAAAAAAAATGTAGTGCAGCATTTTTTTTCCTAGGAAAGTATTAGAGTAGATTTTATTTTTCTGAAAATTATTCTAGAGATTTAAGATCTAGAAAGATAGGAGGATTCACCACAGATCATTTTAGTAACCAGAAGTTATCTGTACCAGATACCCAGTGCTGCAGTCTATCCACATCATCAGAGTCACCAGACTGACTTTGGTAATTATGGCTGGTTTGGGAGGATTAACAAATCTGACTGCTTCCGGAGGTTAAAAAAGAATGAAATTGAAATCCTGTAATTGAAATGCATTGAAGAATGAAATGCTATGGAGCAGTTGTGGCACAAGGGATTTTAAAGCTTTGCTGCTGTTGTACTGTGTTTTTTTTTTATAAATCCTAGGAAAGCTTGTGTTTGGGGAATCTCAAAACAGCCTGCTTAGCAAACATGAAATATAGAATTTTTATTTTGAAAGTACATTGATTTTCATTTAATAGCTGTAGGGCAAAAAAAGGTATAAAATTCACCAGCTTTCAATGGAGCATTTTAAAGCAAGTTGTTTTATTCTCTTCCTTTCAGATATCACTGGTTTATGCATCCTGAACTGCCTGCTTGATCTCTTTGCTTCAAGACCTTCAGACTTTCCGTATCTTAATCCAAACATCCAAGATGAGAATGGAAATACAGTGATGCATATTATTTTTCAGAGAGGATTGTCCAAACAGGCTAAGAGAATAATGGATTTGTTAGCAAAATTTGATATTAACTTTAATATAAAAAACAAATTGGGGAAAGATGTGAGGTATAGAGTTAAAAAAAATGACCCCCTACTACTTGCCTGGAATAACGCTGTATCAGAGAAGAAGAGGTATCGACATGACATAGCAGGGCAGTCAGCTAAAACACTTAAGCCTGTTCCAGCTTGTAACACTTCACAGCCAAAGAATGCAGGACGTTCTTCATCTGGGGCTTCATTAAAGGCACCATCTGGCATCTCAGCATGTAACGATGCGAAAACCCTGTGTTCTGCACAGACAGAAAATGATCAGGTGGCAGAGCAGGAAATAGAAAGAATAAATAGCCCCTTAACTCTGCAGGAAAGTCTGTTGCAGGAAATCACAGTTTTAATTCAGCAGCTGAAGTTGGGTGACACCCAGATAAAGGATAATTCTCTGGTAAAACATCCATCTTCAGCCCAGAATCACTTGGAAGAGGGAAAAAGTGAGTCCACACAAGCTTGTGTAAGTGTAGCTTCTGCTGAAGGAAAAGAGGATGATCCTGAGGAAACGAAGGGAGCAAGCGAAGGGCTTGCTGAGTTGAAGATGGGCCTGCCTGATGTAGAGAAAGAAGAAGCAGTGGAAGAGTTTGAGAAGATTGAGGATATTGAGACCTATGTTCAGGAGTTTGATAACATGACGTGGGAAATAGAGTGCACTCCTGAAACGCTGAAAACGTTGCGCAGCAAAGCGCTGCCCTACTATCTCAAAACCAAAACTATAATGACAATTCAGCGGCTCGGCAGTGGGGAGTGGACTAGGGGCCTCCAAAAGCCACTCAAACATTTGAAAGCTGATATCCAGCTGTACGAAGCCAAGTTGGGCAAAGGAGAAAGAATGCTGTGGGAACTTGCGATAGACTTTTCTCCTCGTTGCAGTGAGAGCGCCGAAAAGATCATGGAGAAGGAGCAGTCAAAAAGCCATCCGGAAAAGTCTGGAAGAGTTTACACTGAAATAATCAGAATTTGGGCCATTGTTCTGGACCACTGCAAGCTGGACCGCGTTATAGATAACATATGTATTTCCTACAATCGTGGCTTGTCCTGTGTCCTCAGAAAGAAACTCAAGGGCATAAATGAAGGACATCAGACCCACAATGTGAAAACACAGAAACGTGTTCCCCGTTGTTATGTTGAAGACCCAGAGGCAGAAAGAACGAAAGAACATACCATACCTGAGTATTTCCCTCCAGCCAGTGCGGTGGAAATGGAGTATAACATAATGAAGTTCCACAGCTTCAGCACTAACATGGCATATAACATTATAAATGATATACATTCTGCCGTTGAATATCCCTTCCGAGTTGGGGAGTTGGAATATGCAGTAATTGACCTCAACCCGAAGCCCATGGAACCGATTATTTTAATTGGGAGAAGTGGGACAGGGAAGACAACTTGCTGCTTGTACAGGCTTTGGAAGAAATTCCATTCCTACTGGGAAAAATCCACTTTGGCCAAAGGTCCTCTGCTGGAAAGGCAAACATGGCAGCAAAGGCAGTGCAGTGAGGTTGAAAATATTAAGAGAGAGACTGATGAAAAAGAGGGAAGTGATGATTCTAGTGATGAGCTGGCCAGTGACGAGCAAGAACAGGACAGTGGAGATGAAAAGGTCGCTGCAGGCACAGTTTGTGCAGAAACGGATCATTCCAAGGACTGTGAAGAAGAGCAAGTGCAAAGTGCAGAAGCATCGAACAGTCTGGAACACCTGCACCAGATCTTTGTGACAAAAAATCCTGTCTTGTGTCAAGAAGTTCAGAAAAATTTCATTGAACTTTGCAAGTCTTCTAGGGTAACCAGTCACTTCAAGCCCCTGGAGCCAAATATTCACAAGCTGCAAGATGTTAAAGATGAAAATTTCCCACTGTTCATCACCTCCAAGCAGTTGTTGCTGTTACTGGATGCATCTATGCCCGACCCATTTTTTCCAAGGAATGAGGATGGAAGCCTTAAAAGAACCATTGTTGGTTGGAGTCCTCAAGAAGACTTGGTTGTACCAAACTGGCAAGATGAGGATGAAGAATGTAACGCTGAAGGAGAACATGGTGATGATGAAGGAGCTCCAGATGCACATTGCAGGGAAAGAGATCCTCGGACTTTTGTGACTTATGATGTGTTTGCTAATGAAATATGGCCAAAAATGATAAAAGGTAAAAGCTTGTACAATCCTGCACTCGTTTGGAAAGAAATAAAATCATTTTTGAAAGGCTCTTTCGAGGCATTGGGCTGCTCTGGGGGTAAACTTACTGAAGACCAATACAAAAAACTAGGCCGGAAGAGATCGCCAAACTTCACAGAAGACAGGAGTGAAATCTATCGCCTCTTCTGTCTTTATCAGCAGATAAGATCACAGAGGGGTTACTTCGATGAAGAAGATTTACTGTATAACTTATCTCAAAGACTGTCAAAGATCAAGGAGCTGCCGTGGTCCATTCATGAGTTTTATGGCGATGAGATTCAGGATTTCACGCAGGCCGAACTGGTGCTGCTGATGAAGTGCATCAATGACCCCAATGCCATGTTTCTGACCGGTGACACTGCCCAGAGCATAATGAAAGGAGTTGCTTTTCGTTTCAGTGATCTGAGGTCACTGTTTCATTATGCAAGCAAGAGCTCTATGGACAAGAAGCAGCGTGTTAGAAAACCGAAAAGGATCTATCAGTTGTACCAGAACTACAGATCTCACTCAGGTAGAGTGCCAAGTTTAGCTGAGCTTCTGCTCTGCAGCTCTCACAAACACTTTCATGTTTCTACTGGCCCGTGTAAAACATCTTTAAAGAGCCTGACCTTTTTTTTAAGAGCTCAATTGGTCAGGTGTTTCTGACATCTAGACTCTATATTCTGATGCCTCAACTGAAAAGCCAAGAATAAAGGCTTTTAAAAATGCAAGTTGTTGTATTTGCAACACTTACGTTTACTGAATATTTTATCTGTATTTGACTTGAAGGAAAGCTTAAAATATATATATGTGTGTGTGTGTATATGTATTACATATATATATTTCTATCCTCACAATCCTAGTTATTAGGCTTGCAGGATTGGTGATGTATTTCAGCTTTTATTCTTACCTGCTTTTCGTTTATGTCCTTCATTTTGTGATGAGGAAGTTGTTGATAAGTCGTTGTAACATGCTTTCTGATCAGTATAGGTCCATTAGTCATATCTGGTCAAAGTACAGAAACATTAAATGGACCTTACAGCTGCTTTTTTTCTTTTAATAGCTTTATTAGTAGTAGTAGTAGAATTATTATATATTTCTTCATATCAAATTTTAACAAAATCCTTTAAAAACATGTTTAAGATAGAGTATGAGACGGACTATAGTTTAAGTTCTATCTTCTGCTTGCTAAAGGTATTCTCCACCTCGCTTCTGGAGTGGTTGATTTGCTGCAGTACTATTTCCCAGAGTCTTTTGACCGCCTTCCTAAGGACTGTGGTCTCTTCGATGGACCAAAGCCGACGGTCTTGGAGTCCTGCAGCGTTAGTGACCTGGCAATTCTGCTGAGGGGCAACAAAAGGAAAACACAACCAATTGAATTTGGAGCACATCAGGTTTGATTTTCTTAGGTATATGGCTTTTTGCAAAATACTTCTGGGTCTGTTGCTGATTAAATCATCATTTTGTATGGACCTCTCTCTGCCACTTCTTTCTTTGAAGCCCCTGCAGCTCACTCCAAGTGTGCCTTTCAGACTCAGAGGCTTTTATAATGCGTGTTTCAGTTTTTCTTTTCAGTATATGCTTTCTTTCTGTTGTTTTCTTTGCATAGATGCCTTCTATCTTGTTTCGTTCTTGTTCAAAATTTTCTTTCACAAGTTCTGTGACTTTCTCCTCATAAGATGTATTCATCAGCATTCTAGCAGCAGCTTAGCAAACTTCTTTGTGGAGTGTATGAAAATACCTTCAAGTTAAATTTTGTCTGTTTTTTAAGAGAGCTTTTGAAATACCATCACACATATATGACTCTTACCTTTGTTGCTTTTTAATTTGTTCATTTTATCCATGTATTATGGTAGGTGATATTGGTTGCAAATGAGATGGCCAAGGAGAAGATACCTGAGGAACTCAGTTTAGCACTTGTCCTGACAGTTTATGAAGCAAAGGGTTTGGAGTTTGATGATGTCCTTCTCTACAATTTCTTCACAGACTCTGAGGTATTTAAGTCTTCCTTATCTCCTTTTTTTTTCTGAATGCCTTCATTTTACATAGTTTAATTGTCTTTGCAGCTGAGGTCATGATTTCTGTCATGGTAGGTGGGTACTGCAGAACCTGTGTATAGCTTTATCTTCAACTGTGACTGGGCCTCGAGAGAATGCCTTAGTCCACACTAGGATCATCACTCTTTCGACAGATTATTATTTTGATTTGTCAGCTCATGGACTTGAAATCGTTCCTTTTAGATTTTATTTTGTCCAAGGTTGACAAAATGTTTTGATTCTATTTAAAAAAATAAAAGATTAATAGAACAACAATGATCAGAAGCAGATATCAGAGAGGGGAAACATGCCATACAGCCACCCACAATTTAGCTCCAGAAAATTCAATGTGATCTAGCTTGGCAGTTGGCAGGAAACGTGATGAGTTCTCACGGTCTACAGCCAAGACCATCATCCCCAGAATGGCTTCTGTTGAAGGGGGATTTTCTTTCCTTGTGATATTGTGGCTTTTATGTAATCCCTTCATGGTTCTCCTTGAGCTCAGACTGCTACAACCTTCATACTGACAACAAGTCCTTACACTACCAAGCCTGGCCAGGCAGCAGACACCACCCTTGCTGAATGTGTAGGCAAAGACTAATTAATTGCCTGGTGCTCAACTTCTGTACAGTTAAATACTCAGTGTAAAAACCTGTCTGCCTTTAACCCTTCAAATGGTGTCTGCAGTTTTCAGCTGTTGAAAACCACAGGTGTGTAAAGGAAAGCTAGGGCAGCTTGCTGATAGATCTCCATAGAGGTGAAATATTCTAGTGAGAGTGGAAGAAAGGAGTTAGAGGTAAATCACCTTAAACCAGACTTAGTGAGATTGGGGAACGATGTGTTACTGGCTACCAGTAGAAATTTCTCTGAGTTGATGTATTTTCTTTGATGTGAGTTGTGCTCAGAAAAATAATGAACTAATAACAGAATTTAGAAATGAGTGTGTGGAGGATTTTAACTTGGCTCTAGTGATGTTTGTCAGGCCTGGACAGTTATTTTCATATAATTCTTTTATTTTCCTTCAAGTCAAGAGTAATTGAGTCGAGTAATAAGCAGGCCAGCCAGAAGATCACACTGTGGATTTTAGCTCTGAAAAGATGAATCTCTGGGCTGTGGTAAACACAGCAAATTGCCTGTGTGCTGTTTGTAAATTGTTGGGTTTACTTTTTACAGAGGTTTAAAATGAGATTTGAGATGAGTCTTGCTTTTGTATAGCAAAGTTACATGAGTAAGTTAAAAGAGGAGGAAAAATAACAACCTCCCAGTCCCTTAGAGGAAATTTGTACCGCTCCCTAGTTGTTAGTCTGTAATCCATAAAAGGTTTAAGAGTGAATCGATCAGGATTGACTGCATTCAGGTCTTCAAAATACATTTGACAAGAAAAGTTTGCTGCTTTTTTTTCCAGTAAGAACGTTTAATTAAGTTTGTTCGAGGCTGTGACCTATAGAACAGGAAGAGTTCGTGGTGATCATCAGCCTTAATACCAATATTTTCAGTTTCTGCCACAGATTTGGCACTATTTAAACAGTTTTTCCGTTATACCAAGACTTAAACTTATACCAAGAATAAGATAAATCAACTTAATAGCTTAGCTATGATTTTATGAGTTAGCTCTGTGGAGAATGAGGGTATAAGGAACCTGCAGAAAATGTGATTTTCTTTATGTCATGAATGCACATATCTGCGGCCACGCTTCACATGTTTTTAAGCATATTTGTACATACTTACTGAAACAGTTTTTACATGTTTGGATGACCATGTATGTTTTGTATATATGGGCACCAGTGCTGCTTGCAACTAACCTCATGCTACTGACATTTCAGGCTTACAAAGAATGGAAGATCATTTCTTCTTTTACATCCAGTTCAAATGAGCAAGCAGAAAGCAAAGTGCTGATTGAAACACCTCTAGAGGATGTCACTGCTGCACCAAAGAGGCCTCCTTCTTTTAATGTAGAAATGTACAAGGTGAGTTTTCCGTAAGGCTGGGAATGGGAAGGTAACAAAGGCAGCAAAACAGACTGTCATGGCATTTGCCATGTTTGCTCTAGCTGTGGTTGCGTGCACATTAGCTGCACAATTGCAAATGGAATTGAAAATCCCAATTTTAATATTCAGAGTTGCCCACTTAAAAATGCTTATTTCTGTGTGTTTTATTCTATATATGCTCCCTGTTCAATTTTTACTGCTAAGTATGTTACTTTGTAGCACATTGGTTCATCTAATATTTTACTTCATTTATTTATTCAGATGCTGAATGGAGAACTGAAGCAATTGTATACTGCCATTACAAGAGCCAGGGTCAATCTTTGGATCTTTGATGAAAACAGAGATAAACGGGCTCCAGCTTTTAAATATTTCATCAAAAGAGAATTTGTTCAGGTTGTCAAAACAGATGAAAATAAAGGTATTATTTTACTAAGGCTCCTCTGAAACAGGTCATTAAATATTTTCTTGCTTTCAGGCTGCATAATACTTAATGATAAAATTTTCTGGTCTCAAACTATTCACTGATAGTGCTTTTGCAAATTGCCTTTGATTTCAATGTGTCTTATTTCTTTTGGCTGTAAGGGTTAGCTGCCTATGTGGCTATATAATCTCATCAATATCATAATTGATATATTTTTCTACACAATAATGAAGATGGTTCATGGAAAACCATCTCAGCTGAAACAGATTGATTAAATCAGAGAATTTGGTTTAGATGAAGAGAGTGGATTTGCTCAAGATCTTGTCTGAAAAACAGGCCTTTCAAAAATCTAACACAATCTGTTTATATTGAGTGTAAACAGGCTTTACAGTATTTAAGAGCAGTATTTAAAACAGTATTTAAGAGAAGTGTAAAATGCATTTAACTCTTAGTTTACTGTTCCTGGCTTAAACACAAATTCTAGGGAATTTGGAATACTGTGAGTTCTCACTGCTTAGCGTTTGTACCTGGGTAATGACTTCTGTTGTAATAAAATTATTATCCCTGTCCTTCTAGACCTGGATGACAGCATGTTTGTTAAAACCTCTACTCCGGAAGAGTGGAATGCACGGGGAGACTACTTTGCTAAACATCAGTGCTGGGAGGTAGGACTTGCATATTTGTCTGAAATAAAGATTTTTTGCCTGTTCCAAAACTTCTTTTTTTTTTTTTAATTTTGCACCTATAAATATACTTCTAAACCTTTCATTTGCTCTCTAGCAGTGTTTTTCAGTCTGTAGTCTAAAGCTGTGTAAATGTCTACAGGCTAATTGTAAGCAATTTGCAACAAGTAAGGAGGGAAATTAAACCTGTTGTCTGTAATCTTCAATTTACTACCGAGAAATTTGCAGTCTAGGGGGAAAATATTTTAATGTTGACAAATAAAAGATGGTTGAAAGAAACCCAAAATTATACCTCACCAGTGTGAAGTGATTGGCTTTTGTAAATCTAAGCCTTGTCATTGCATCTTACTTTAGGCAAATGAAAACATGTAATTGAAGTAGCTGGAGCTGCGTAATCCAGCTGTGGATCCCAGAGCCCATCTGATTTTGCCAAGAATAATAGGGATGGATACAAAAAACACACAGTAGGGACTAACATGTAAGAACCAGGGAGTTTCAATGCAATAATAAAACTTACAGGATTCTCTTACTGCTTAAAGAACAAATGAGAAGTTACCTCCAGCTGATTTAATTCATGCCAATTTTAGCCTGCTTTTCTGGCTAGAAAATTTATCAAATTTATTTATTAATTGATAGATAATTAAATCAGATTTTGTATAACAATTAAGTGTGGAAATGTTCTTAATATTTGTGCATTCAACAAATAAAATTTGGGGCACTTGTAGTTTTCTGAAGAATGAAAGCTTCTTTTATTGATAAGAGCAACACATAGCTTTTTATGGAATATAGATAGTTACAATAAATGAAAAATTTAAATAAGCAGCTGCCACTATGCAAGTGGTCTTTTTCTCCCTTTGAGGAAGAAGGGAAAAAAAAGGCAGTTTCCTAAATGAATAGAAAAGGGTTTAGGTAAAAAGCAGACAGTTGTGTCATCATTGTTATATTAAGAAGAAATTATCTAGGGAATTGGATAGTGTTAAGAGTAGCTTACAATGTTGAATTCTCAAACAAAAGACACTACTGAGGGATATCATAAATAGAATATTGCAAAATGAGAGGGATGAGTGTGGTATTCATGGTATTTCTCTAGCCTCTCATCATAGTGTCGTTGTATGTTTAAAAAATATATAAATATATCTTCTGTGCTCTTCAGTTTGATAATGTGTTTTGCTGTTTTTCCTAACTTTTATTAATAGAATTTGTGGCAGATGCCTGTTGACTTACCAATTAATGGTTTAGCCTGCCATTCAAAATGTGCATGTGTTATTTGTTCCACCAGTCAACTAGGAATTCTACTTTCACTACTTCCGTGTTAATTTTACAAGCATTTTTAATTGAGGTGCTAATTGTAGTAGAGAGAAATGTGGACTGACTTCTTTGTCTTAAAATACACTCCAGTGCTTTACCTTTCCTTATTCCAGGCACCCTGCCAGTCTTTCTGCTTTCCATTACAGTGACTGTAAAATTAAGTGTTGCATTTATGTGATAAGCCGTGAGCTGGATGCAGATGTGTGAATGTTCTCTATTTTCTCACCCCAGGTAGCAGCCAAATGTTACCAAAAAGGAGGAGCAGCGGAGAAAGAAAAGCTGGCCATGGCACATGATGCTGTTCTTAAGGTGCACTCCAAGAAATGCAGCCCCAAGTAAGGCTAAAACGAAATGAGCAGACCAGTCATTGTGGGAAGGCAGATGTCAGGGCCGGTGGGTGTGGAGATGTCCACCATAAAGGCGGGATGTGAGAGAGACACCTGGGAGATGTGTCTGTGAGGGGATTCAAGGGTAGTCTCTCTTAGCAAACAGAGAAGCTCCTGTGAGGGGATGGCCACTCTACATGGGTGATGAAAGAGGATACAAAAAGATTAAGGCAAGCACAGGTAGAGCAGGTTGGGTCTCCTGCTCCCTGTGGGCAACAGTGAAAGCTCTGGGAAGAAAACAGGCATCCTGCCATAAGGCCAGAAAGGATTGGCTTGTTTAGTGCTACAGAGGAAAGGCTGAATTGAATCACTGTTTTTAATGGCATTAGGGCATACACAGCAGAAAGGAAGAAGGAGGAGTTAAAGAAGTAACCTGGCACAAGATGACATTGGCCTTTACTATACTTAGCTTGAACATTGCAAGCAGCTTTTTACTCTTCAGAGTTGGGAGATTCTGGAGCAGACTTATGATCAGAGCAGTACAGGTCCAAAGTCACAGAATCACAGGATGGCTGAGGTTGGAAGGGACCTCTAGAGATCATCTAGTCCAACCTTCCTGCTCCGGCAGGGACACCCAGAGCACGGGGCACAGGGTGGCATCCAGGTGGGTTTGGAAGACCTCCAGAGCTGGGGTAATGCCCCATTGGTTCGTGCTGAGCAGGCGCAATGTCAGTGTTTTCAGTGAGCATTCATTTAATCTGTGTCTAAGCACTATTTTTCTCTTCCTTTTGGCAGGGAAAAACAGCTGGAGTATATGGCACTGGCGAAAACTTACTTGGAATGTGGAGAACCAAACCTAGCCCTAAAATGCCTGTTTCAGTCAAAAGAGTTCCGGCTTTGTGCAGAATTATGTAAAAAGTTGGGAAAGGTATTGAATTCTCTACCTTTATTTGTTTCCTTTGCTGAGAGCTTCCACCCTTCCCACCCTTGACCCTTACGTTTGTCACACAGGAGCTGTAAGGGAAATGAAGAGGAGAATGGTGCAGTTGTGCACTGTAGATTTATTTCTTCAGCTTTTCTCAGACGTGATTATCAGTCATGTCTGCTGTGCAGTTGAAAGCTATTTATTTATTGATTTCGTATGAAGTAAACTGTTACTTTATTAATATACTAATCTGATGATTCTGAAACTTTACCAATTAATGCAGGTAACTAAAAGGATCTCTAGAACTTGAAAAGGTTAAGTAAAATCCTCCAAGCAGGGTAGCAGAGCGCTGATGACTGCAGCATTTTGTTTTAATTCTGAGGATTGGCAGACAATTTGCTAAGTGTATTAGAATATTTAGCACTTCTTATTTGCAGTATTTATACTAACAGATTGTAACATATTTTTTTTTCCCATAATAATTGTTCTAAATAAAACTTCTAGGTGTAAGTTTGGTTTTCCCATTCTGCATGCAGAACTGGTTTAATTCTGCTTCTGCTGTCAGTGAGCTTTTAACATTGTGTCTTTCTTTTTCCCCGGTTTTTCCAACATAAATATTTTGAAGATTTTTAAAAACTAGTTTAGTTTTACTGATTGCAATTCTAATATATTTTTGACTGTTTTGCTTTAAATTTTTTGAAGTGTGTTCATGTACATGATGAAATTCATGCGGTTTTGACTCTTTAAAAGACTTCAGTTTTATTATTGACTTCTGTGTTGCAGATGAAAGATGCTGCAGCTTACTATCAGAAAAGCCAGTGCTACAAAGAAGCATCCAAATGTTATGAACAAATAGAGGAATTTGATCTAGCAATTAAGATGTATTGTCAGGAGGAGCTCTATGAGGAAGCAGCTAAGGCAGTTGAAAGGTATGTTTTCCAAGTGGCTGTTGGAAAAGAAAATACTTTTTCTCTTTGATCACCAGCTTCAACTTCATGCTGTCTCTCCAGAATTTTCCAGAGTTTTTTTAGGGACTTTCTTATATATGAAGTTAGTCATCAAAATCTCTCTTTAGTCAAGTTAATGTTACTTGATGTATATGAGATAGTTTGATCAAAAATCGCAAGTATTAAAGTCACATTACCATTTAATGTTCGCATTTCTAAAATAATTTATGTGAATTTACCAGCAAATCAGTACTCTCACCTTTGTCAAGATAATAATGAAAGGCTAAAGATAATATACTTACCCATCAGAAAAAGAAAATACCCGCTCTCAGAATGCCTATGCTTTTGCAAGACTTATTAATTGGCTTAATAATTTGATGTTGGGCAATAACAATTAATGACTGAGTGTTTTGAGTGGATGTTTTGAAAGCTGTGGTCATATACTCTGCTTAAGTGTTTAGTAAGCTGCAGAGTATATATGGCCGGACGTAAACAATTCTCTAAACTGAACTATTGGGATATAAACTCCTAAACAATACTAACAAGATTGGCCTGTGGAAAATAGATTGATACTCCATCAGATTTCATTCTGATGAGTGCTCATGTAAAGAACCACTGCATATTAAGGCTCACTAACAAGCAGAAGATTATCACTGGTAAAATGTGTTTAAATTAATTTGAAATAAAGTGACTTGACAACATGGAGCAAGATTCACTGATGCTGTGAGGCTTATGATCTTGTCTATATTGGGAGCTTTAGTGGTCTTGCTTCGGATAACCTTGCGTTGTAATCAGCCTTTTTTCTGTAACGTTTTCTTTTAAAATGGTCATTTTTCATATGACAGACATAACTTGAAATAATTGGCCTTTTAAAGAAGGGCTTCTTGAAGCGGGTATGTTCCTTTTTTTTAGGTTGCGGTTTTGTGCCTGGGTTAGTCACCTCTATCAGGAATTTGATATCAATGCATCTTCTGTTTCAGATATGAAGAGATAATAAGCACAAAAGGACAAACAGTTTCCAAACTCTCGTGCACGGCAAATCAGTTTTATTTGGAAGCGGCCGCCAAGTACCTGGCTGCCCACCGAACCGAGGAGATGATGCGCGTCCTCTCCCACCTGGACGTGGAGGACCGGCTGCAGTTCCTGAAGTCTCGCAGGTGCTTGCACCAAGCAGCAGCCCTGCTGAAACACGAAGGTCGAGAGGAGGAGGCCGCTAAGCTGATGAAGCAGCACGGGTTTGCTCTGGAAGCAGCGAGCCTCACCGCTGCCAAGGAGTTCCGTGCGTCGTGCCTGCTCGCCGCAGCCCGTGCCGGCGAGGCTCCCTGCTCGGAAGCAGAACTCGCAGGGAGAGAGGCCATCCTAAGAGAAGCCCTTGAGCTTTGTGAGCAAACCAAACAGAAATGCGGCATTGCAGAGGCAGTGCTCTTGCAGGGAGCTCTGAGCGGGGACTTTGCCATGCTGAGAAGGGCTTACCGTGAGTTCCTGTCCCTGAATCACCCTGCTGGCGCCGTGGAAGCGCTCTTCATGTTGTCTCGTTGCAGCGCCCCGAGCCAGGACATCCTCTTGTTGGCAACGTGCGGCTTAGTGGCTCTCCTAAGACTGGTGAGGGGGTTGAAGAAAGCAGCCACCAATGCGGAGAAAGATATGGTGAAGTCATGCTTTGCCTATTTCGGGATTGTGCCAACGGGGGACAGTTGTTGCCAGGTGTCTCAGAATGAAGCCAAACCCATTCTCAAGTTTTTGTCAGACAGCGCAAGTCTAAGAGAGAGGAAGACGAAAGATGACTTCTCAGTGAGAACAGAGGAGATAAAATCTGCTTTGAGGCAGCACTTGTTAAGCAGGTTGTATTCCATCACTCAGGAGTTACTGGTGAAGCGCTACCCTGATGTTTGCTTGAGGTACATCGCCGGGTTGGACTGTGAAGACGAAACCTGTGAGGATTTCCACAGACCTCTGCTGCGCCATGAAGCCAAGACCGTAGTGCAGTGCAAGATGCATCTGGCTGCAATAAACGGGCTGGTGCTGGAAGCCACGAGGATTTTCCCTAAAGAACTGGTGAATCAGTTCAAAGGCTTTGATGACATTTTGACTGCTGACAGATACACGTCATGTCGAGCCCTTATGGACATGTTTTTTCCTAAACATTTCCATTTGAGAATATTGTCTGAGAACCCAAAGGCATGCAGAGAAATACTGGAGTTTAGTAATATCCTTGTCAAACCATGTAGAGCAGTGTTAAGGGAGTTCATCTCATTTGAGTTCAAAATGCAAGGAGCTAGAGCTAGAAGAGAATCAACTAACTTGTGGCTGAGTGCCATGGGAGCTTTCATGTTATCTTCAGGTTATCCTGAAGAATTTGAGAAACTCCTTTTGAAGGAAGAGGAAGATTACAACAAAGAGCTCAACCTAGCATTGTCAAAAGCAAAAAACACCCTGAAGAGTGAGAGCCAAAGAAGAAAGATCAAAGCAATAGATGGCAGACTTGGTATGTTGATACCTGACAAAAATGCAGAAAACACAGGGAGAATGCACTTATGTTTCATTCGACTTCTGGAAAATTCCCTTGAGCAATTCTATGTCCATAAAAACCCAGAAGACTGTAAATGGTTGTTTTTCCGGTTTATGAATGTGCTGATCAGGAAGTGCACTACTTACCTGATCCCAAGCATACAAAACACGGTGATGCTCTTGGAATTCCAGTATATTCTCTCTTGCGCTGTCCTCATGCGTCTCTTCAAGCACATTACTCTTTGCCTTCCAAAGAGTTACATCGCTCTCATTCATTTTTGGGATTTTTTGCTCGGGAGCAGAGACCATAACAAAGAACTTGGAGACATGTTTTCCATTATACAGGAGTACAGACCGAAGGACATATATGCAGCCGGGCAGAATTTCAGATTTCATCTCCGTTATCTTGCAGAGGTTTTGTGTGGAGTTTATGGGAACTTCAATGTCCTTATGGATGCTTTTGAGGACCTCGACTGCGTAACCTCAGGGGAGGCGGAGCGGAGCGTCGTGTTGTGCTTAGTGATGTTACTGAATGCTGACCGGGTGCATAATTCTAAATGCAAGCCTCTCTTAAGCCAACATTTTCCCAATATAAGGGCGATACTGAGGTCCATGAGGAGCAGTTTTCCCTCCAAAGTGCCTGCAAGATTGCTGAAGGTTGTGGAGCAAGTGAGCGATGCAGCGCAGCTCAGAGACGTTGCTGAAGGCCTGCAAGAGCTTCTCATGGAGCGAGATGAGGAGTACCTAGTGGATTGCCGGTGGAAGTGGGAATCTGGATACACTCAGGGGCACTCCCCCATCCGGGGCATCCTCTATGAAACCCTAAACCTCGACAGGTTTGTGTCTCCTTTGGACAAGACAGAATATGCTGAGGAGGTAGAAAAGGACCTCGAGGGCGATCAGTGCCTAGAGGACAGGAAGGATCCCCTGGAAGTCATTGCACTCAGCAAGCAGCAGAAGCAAGCGCAGAAAGCGTCCGCACAGCGGCAGCTGCATCTTCTCTTCCAGTTCATCTGTCTGTGCATGAGGTGGAAAAGGAAGGCCTGCTCCAAAACCGAGCCTGCCGCAGTGGAAGGAGAGGAGTTTTTGTCAGAGATCTTCAAAAAAGCAGATATTGACCAAACCCAGTGTGACCTGTGTGGGGTCAGGTTTATCGAAAGCCCTGGGCACTATTTCAGCCAGCCAGAGAATATGGAGGGAGATGCTTCTGAAGTTGTGAGGCCAACCGAGATCAGTGGGGGAGGAAAGTTGCATGGGGAAGAACATGCAATTTGCGTGGCCAGCGAGTCTTTCAAAGATCACAAGAACACAGACAAACACAGAAATAATACTGCTGCCTACAAACACTATGCAGATTTTTTCAAAAGAAAGGTGGACACGATAATATATGATGGACTGGAAGTAGTGAAGGCTATTAAAGAGAAGATGTACAGTCAAGATCATCTGGCATATAAAGAAGGTTTCAACTTATGCCGAAGTAAAATCAAAGAGAATATTAAGAAGATTTCCAATACAGTTGAGGAAATTTATGAGAGAAAAGCCTGGTATGAAGGTAAGAGTTTTCCATGTTCTTTTCAACAAACGTAATGCATCATCTGTGGCCAAACTTCCAGGCCTGACAAAGCTCCATCCACAAATATTTGTGTAGGCTTACACAGGCAGGCCATATGCTTCAGGTGCTGAGGAGAGAGGAACTGAGGCAGCATGTAAGAAAATAGTAAGTATTCTCACATTTTCCAAAACAGTAGTAGGTAACACAGATAAAACAAATATTGCCGCTTTTTAAACTACATCATCAGATTTGCTTTGTTTTCTGAATTTATACAATCTTAAAACACCTCCTAAAGTGTCACTGGGCCTGATAATCTTTAGTAATTTTCTTATTGTTTCTTACATATTTAATTCTGCCAACCATGCTAGTTTGGCTACGCAAGGGTAGAGTAGTACTTGAAGTACCCTTTGTTGGTGCAACTGTTGGGTAGAAATCTCTCTGACTATTCTGCCCTTTAACTGATTCTGCTAGGACTAAACAAAAGTGGATATTTGACTACCAGTCCGTATGGGAACAAACTATCAAAGGCAAAATTAGAACACTCCTGTTGTCCAGTAGGTCAGGGTACTTAGGAGATGCATGTTTTGATGCTTGCTTTTTCTCCCCATATTCTTGCAGCATATTTGCTGTTTCTTTCGGAGGAAAAACTGACCCAGGAGCAAAATTGTTTGAGGTGTTTGCTCTGGGAAAGTGACATCTGAAATCAAAACATTCTTACTGGTTTTAATCATATAGATTCACCAGCCCTGTCAAGCTGTCAGTTTGCTTGTGATGGTTGGCAGTAATGAAAAACTGAAAAGTTTGTCCTGCTTATCAGTTCTGATCAGTGAAATATGTTGAAAGAGTAACCAAATGTTAGGTTGTGCACTTCACTTTGATATGTTAACCTGCTCTTTACTCCAAATGGAAAATCTTTACATATGGATGAAGTTCGTAATGTTTGCTGCTGACAACATATAGCATATGCTCATGGAACTGAGATGGTGATGGATAAAATTTATATAAATATGAATTAGCTAATACTTGGTTTTGTTGCTGCCAGAAGGCCCGGGTATATTGTAGGAGACATGAACTGCTCTCGTGGTGCTAGTAATGTTGACTGGACAGTAACACCAGTAGCTTCTCCATCCGTCCCCAGTAGTGAATTTGTGCCCGAAATTGCCTCTGCCTGGGACTTCTTGCTTTGCAGGATTGTCATGCAGCTCAATTCTGTGGCATCTTGGGTTTTGCTTGGCTTTTAGCCACTGTCTGTCCATCTCTCAGCTAGTGTTCTGAAAAACTAATTCTGCTCTCTTTTAGCTGAAGAAATAATGACACAACATGCCAAGAAGTTGTCTGCCACCATTGATGAGGCTCACAAGTGGCTGAAGAAAATGGACTCGTATAAGAAAAAAGAAGAAGGTATGTTTTCAAATTACACAAGTTTCTGTGCTCCACCAGTAATGGTCTCTAAACAACATCTCAATCTCAGAGGTTTGTGGCTGTTTACTTAGACTTATTTACTTAGGCCACAAGAGACAGGTACCTCCATGGAGCTCTCCGGGAAAGACAGATTATCCAGTTGCCTTTCTTGGTTGGGTCTTTGAAACAGACTACAAGCCTCAGAGGTGACCACAGGGTGGCTCAAGCGGAGCAAACTTCCTCCTCTGGCACTGAGTGAATCCTAGCTGGCATATGGAGCTGAGGAACACATTCCTGCAGCTGCACGCACAAACACACACTCAGAGCTATGGTTCAAGTGCTGTTTAAGTGGCAGAAATGCAATGATTATGGAAAGGGAAGCAATGAGGATTACAAATCACACCACATCTAAAGCATTAAAGCAGCTCTGTTTTAGAGAATTTGATCATGAGGAAGGTTTGTATTTCCCTGTTCCAAGAAAGACGTATTTAATAAGCCTACACGGGAGTGCTCTAGGAATCTTACAGGCAACATTAAAGTTTGTCTAACACTTTTTTGAAGTTGAAAAGCAAATATATTTTTGCTGAAATTGCATCTGAACAGAAGAGCTCATTCTTACCTGAAAAAGTCAAATGCTATAACAATAGTAACAGATTTTAAGTGTATGAATAAAATTCTAGTGCAGCAAGTGGCCCAGCAGTCTCTGCATGCTAGCAGAGCTCTCAACCACAAGTGTAAGTTGTATGAAACTTAGTGCTTCTTAAACATGATTCCACACATACAAAGACTGTCTGACATATAAAATAGTTTTGTCAGCATAGTTTTTTCATTCCATTAGAAAGAGGGTCAAGCTTTTACACTTTACATCAATTTTCTTGTTTTTATTATAGGCGCTGCCAATGATAGAGACCTGGAAAATGAAGTCGAAGATGAAAGCATGGCCTTTGAAGAGCTTGTGTATAAAAAATTTGCAAGAAAAAAAGGAAGATATAGGAAATAGTAATTAGAAATAAAATGTGGTAGCTATTGGTAGCTATTCTCTTCTCCTAACAATATAATTTCTCAAAAGAATATTAAAAGCATTAAGAAGAAAAATAAAAGAATCAGTCAGAAATGGAAAGAGTCTGAAGAAAAATAGCAACTTCTGTAGTTATTTTTTATTACTCGTATTCAGTCAGAATAATTACCTGTCGTGACATAATTTTTAAAAGCTATGACAGGATAAGTTTCCTTTCAAACAGATATGATAGCTTGAAAGTAATAAAAAACAAAGCGGAGCTTTCTGGTTAATCAATTAGGAAAAAGTAATCATGTTTCTGCCTTATCTCAGGGGTTATATTTTGCCTAGTGTTCTGTTTTTCTCCAGTTAATTTACATCCTAATTCTTCTGAGCTGAAACACAGAAGAATAAGAAGATTAGTTTTATGAAGTTTTAATTGATAGTTTCAGACAACCATTGTAAACCCACTGTCTTCTGAGTCTTATGTCTGCAAGTTTTTGAATCTGCAGGTAGGGTACTTTGAATACCTCTCATTTTAATTTTGTAGACAAGAATGGACATTTCTGAACACATTCCTGTTTTTCAACAATGTACATACTTCCAATTATATAGGTATGAAAATTATCTATTTGATCAAGTTTTTTTATCAACTTTTACCTGTACATACTGAAATAGAGATTATGTTTCCTTAAAAAATGTTATACATTTCAAGCCTTTTATATCTTTTAATTGATACCTTTGCTAATGTATGATAATCTTTTTATTAAACCTGTAAGATTCTTGAAATCGTTGGGTCTTTTGGTATTTTTTGAATGCTTTATGAATGCCCTAGGTGACGGACTACACGTGTGAGGTTGCAGGATAGGTCCTAAGTACAGTATCAGTTCTTCTCAGCACTGTTTCATTCTAGCACTTCAGTAACTCAAATATATACTCATCTCCTTCAGGCAACATTTCAGTGCCGTTGTTTCACGTATGAAACATGCTTAGTTAGGGTGTTTAGTTGTTGAAGTATTTTGCTTTGAAAAGAGAGTGTCTTTCTCCAAATAAAACAGCATGTTTTAATAATGACACTTTTGCAGAAAACTTAATAACTTGTTACTCTGCTGTTTTGGAAGTGGGACACTTCACATGGGTAAAAATGAAGTGCTGCTGTAGAAGGGAGCCACGTGGGCAGCAGTAGTGATTAACTACATATTTAACTATCACACTGTAATTGCTCATCTGCCAGAACACAACTCTTTACTAACTGCTTGTTTCTTTTTCAACTCCTATTAAGCAAGCACGTAGAAGTAGTTTGAAAACATACATGGATGAAGCATACATAGAACGCCAGGTAATTGCACAGTATAGGGATTAAGAAATAAGAAAGTTAAATCATTAATGCAAATTCTTTGGCTCTTTGCTATGTTTTGATTGAGATTTCTGTTGGCTTGGTGTTTCAAAAAATGCTAAACTTCTAACTTTTTAAAATTTATTGCATTAAATATCATATGAACCTCTTAATGATAATTACAATTTTAATATCCTTACTATTCACATTTTTATATTTTAGTGAACATGTTTTTCCTCTTTCTTTGTGGAGAAAAAGGGAAATTGTGAAAACATAATTGTTCAATACCAAGCAAAGACAAAATAAAGAAAAAGTAAACACTCAAGTTGCGTTACATTAAGAGTTCCTTCCAAGGTGTTTTTCTTTAAAGCAGGGAACTACAATCCTGGCTATTTCATTAGGGGAAAAAAAAAAAAGAAAAATCAGTGCTGGCTATGATTTTGAATTAGGTCTCCCAGATAGAGGTCATTTCACTGTCTTACAGAATCAAGAAAATTCACATTTCAGAGCTTACAGGTTTAGAAGAATATTAGCTAAGATGTTGGCAGTGCTCATGCAGAGTTGGAATTCTTTCCCCCTGTGATGATGATATACATAAATAAGTATGGGACTTTCTCTTCCATGATGATCTGTTAAGATAATGATGACTTATGTGCATTTATCAGATGTGAATGTGTAATTAACAAAAATGGATTTCACCTGTATCTAATGCTGTTTTGTTGTTGTTGTTGTTTTTCTGATTATTTAAAAATCCTCATCACGCTTGGTAGGAAGCTACACTCTTCTGGCACAGGTTAATACCTTTGACTTGAAAAGACTTAAGAGCTATTACAGGTCCGTGCAAGATGTGAGTAGGACCAAAAGCCTTAGAACTGAGTGGCGGATGCAGGCTGTGAAGCTCATCCCCCCACATTTCTACCAGTTTAAACCATGGTAAGTTGAAAAGAATTCAGAAAAGACTTCAAAAGTATGGAAAACAGTGACTTAAAATCTCTCTCTCTTTGATGATACAAAAATGACATCTAAATGAAACAGAAGAAAGAATCATTTACTGTAGTTTGGGAGAAAGAGTTGGGGGAGTGTCTAAAATTATGACAAATATTTCTCCAAATTCCTAGCTCCTCAAGGAGAAGAAAAATCCCTCAATTGCTTGAACCCCCATATAGTAATACATTAATATATTAATATGCTATAATATATTAATATTAATATATCAATATATTAATTAACATGATTAACATTAATATACATTATATAATATAATCCCATAATAATATAATATATAAATAATATATATTTTATGTATTATATACTATAATATAATATATATAATAACATATATAAATATACATATATTTATATGTATATAATATGTATTATATATAATATATAGTATACATAATATATACATAATATATATTATATAATATGTATAATATACATTATGTATACTGTATATTATATATAATACATATTTTATATAATATATGACATATATAAATATATAATAAATAAATATATAAATATATAGATGTATAATATATAATATATATTAATATATAATATAACAATATATTAATGCAGAGAGGGGTTTTAAGAGAAAGAGATCTTCAAATTCTTTTTTCTTGTATTCTTCTTAAAAACCATCTTTATATAATATTGTCCAAAGATTTATTCCGCACATATTCCTAACAACAACTAGCTCTTAGCAACTCTGATTCAGCTGAACATTTAAACACTTGGCATGTTTTAAGCATTTGCTTTCATTTGCAAAGGGAAGCCTTTTGCTTTTTTGCTCATGGAGGATGTGGAAGAGGACATTTCATAAAAATACATGTCTGATCTCAGTGTACATACAGTAAAAAGTTTTATTGCCAGCAATCCCTGTGGTGTTACTTGCTCAAAACCAGTTATGCAGAGCGCTTTCTCATGTGGAAGGCAACTACATTGCTGCTCAGCCTCTGCCTCTGTGCTTGGGAACTCAGTTTGCATGAAAACCATCAGTTTTCACGTCATTGAAAGTAAAACTTTCTATGTCTTGCTGTGTTGTAGCACCTCTATCATTCAGTATTTCAGTTAGTGTGTAATTCAGAAATGTGTTAGTAAAATACTATACAGCACCTGCACACTTGTTCATCTTGGTGTAGTAGATCTCTTAAGTTTTGAATGCCTTTCCCAGCACCCATAAAATAAAAATACAGGTGCTTATTTCTGGAAAAAAAACAAAAAAGTTTTAAGTTTGACTTCAGCAGGTATCACTGATGATGGGTTGTCTGCAGGGAAGTGACTCAAAGTACATCTTTTGTAATAGATAGTGTGCCTGTGTATGTGAAGAACTCCTGTTGGAAGTAATGTTGCTCTTTGAGAAAAGGTACTTGCCCAGATTTAATTCTATTGGAATTAATTAACACCTTAGAAAAAATGTAAGGCTTAACAGTTGTGAAGTGTATAAATAATAGGGATTATGGCAGATGTGTTTATCCCAGTTCAAAACCCAACTAAGAACTAGGTGTTTTCAGCCAGCATAGCTGAAGTCAGGTGAATTGCTGGTAATGCGGACATTGTGCTCTCTCTGCACTTACTAGGAACCTTTTCCAGAATTGATTCGGAAGAGTTGGTTGGGTCATGCAAGAGCAAGGTTTGTATTTTACTTTGTAATTTGTATGACTATTCTGGCCCAAGATTTCTGGATGCAAATACATTCAAGTGAAGTGGTGTCAGACACCTGATGCAGGATATATAAAGTCTAACACCCATCAAGGCAGCCACATTTTCAGATGAATAGCCACTCCAGACAAATATTCTGTATCTGCAAAAATTAGCCTGTTTGCTTCAGCTCCTTGTCTCTGGACTTGTGATACTGGTGTTAACCGAGGCTCTGAGCATGTTATATGTATGTGCATAGGTGGTGCTTAGGGTGGTGATTGTTTTTTGGGGAGTCATGTTGATCCTGCCTTGCCTGTAGAAGGATGGGTTAGTGTCTTTGAATTCTGAATTTATGATCATGCTGTGCTGCTTTATCTGTGAAAGCAGTGTTTTCCAAACCGGTAAACCTGCCCATGGTTCACGTTAGGCTTAGTCTGCATGCCTTTAAACTTTCATGGTTTAAAAGAATTGTTAATGATTTAAATAATACCAATGTCCTGGACATTGGGCTTCTGATCAACTTAAACTAAAAGGAGCTCAAGATTGTCTTGACAGTTTTTATTGACCAAGCAAAACTTGTTTCTAAATTGTTTTGTGTAAATCAGTGCTGAGATTTTAGCAAAGTGACAGATTTAGGTTAACTCTAAGCCATCCTGCAGGAAAATAAATAACTGTGAGGACAGAGACTAGTTAGGTATTTTTTTTCTAAAGTTAATCCCCATAATTGCCATAATTAAAGTTAAAGTTTTCTAAAGTTAATCCCCATAATTTATGAAAGGTGAGCAGGTCTTTACAGATGCTGTATCATCTCCTTGGGGACTACTCATTACAATGTTTGCTTGCACTGGGCTTGAAATGTTTTGTGTAATCAAGGGATGTGCTTTTTTTTTTTTTACCTTCAAACAATCAGGGATGGAACATTCAAGGCACCACACTGAGCTGTTTAAAAGCTGGCTGCTTCCCTAGAAATAGTGAGGAAAAGTAGTTAAAAAATCAACAGGAAATGACTCCGTCTAATACAACTGTTAGGCCATTTCCACTGCTCCAGGTTCTTCTCTGCATATTGACATAGAGGAGAGGTTAATCACCTCCCTCTTTCTTCCTATGGCAGTTCTTGCCAAGGTGGTATTAAAGTTTTGCAGCTGTCTCCAAACACTGTCTTTTCTTTCTTTTCTATATTTTTGTGTGTGTGTCTTTTTTTGTCTTTTTTTGGTCATTTTTTATATAAGTAGATGAAACCTTATGTCAGCTGAGCCAAACATTGTAATATCTGCTGCTGACTTGCCTTGTCAACACAGATAATTGCTGAACATCAAATTACCACAATATTACTAGTAATGTCCCAGCCAAGGTCAGTATTATTTGGGGCTCTCTATGTGCACTGTATAACCTTTTTTTCCCAAGGAGTTTACATTTCTGGTAATGGTGGGCAGGGTCAGCAGACATGATGCATTTTCCACAGTTTCTGGATAAAACACGGCCTAGCTTCCTTACGGGGCACCTTGAGCACTTAGCAAGGTACTCCTGGCTGGTGCCCTGCGTAAAAACAGAAGGATGAAGCTGAAGTGAGTACTTAATTAACAACAACATCAAAAATCCTTTAAGCTTCCAGCAACTAGGCCAGTCTCTATAAACAGCATGCCAGGGCAATCTCACTATTCCTTGACCCTGTCATTTTGAGTGTGTCTGCTCTTCGGACAAGATTAAGCACAAGGCATTAGGAAGGAATTTCCTAACAGGCTACATGCACAGATTCTCACTATTTCTCTATTTTGGCTTTAGGAGTCACTGAGCTTAAAAAGGAAAATCTTGTACTACAACCAACTATATCTGTGAGCCTGCTATTTGTTTATCAGCTGTGTGTTCTGCAGCAGGTTTGTTGTGGTGGGGAAGAGAATAATTTGAAGCTTGTTATTTGGAATATTTTAGTAGAGCCTAGCTATAACATTATTATATTAAATGTTATTACATACAAATAATATTATGTAATATTTTTAATATAAGCTAGGTGATTAATACAGTACTGTGAAGAGAAAGAAGAATTTTGTCCATTTCCACTACCTGTCCTAAGGCCAAAAGACCTTTTTCTTCCTCTCGGCCTTGCCTATTCTGTGTTTTCTAGTTTGGAAATACTTCCTGTGCCTATTTCTTGCTGGAGGGTCTCTTTAAAGCTCAGGAGGCATCAAGACCATAATGATGAATGCTTAGTAAGTCATGTTTTGATTTAACTCAAGCTTGTGCAGGGATCATCATGTGGGGCTGGCCACCACTCCCCAACAGGCAACCACTTCCGTCTGGTTGTAATGGGCTTTTGATATGAACTGTTAGCACCTCTTAGTGTAGCCAGGTTGTAAGAAGCCTTTTGTAAGGATTGCTAATGCGTGATTTGAAGCAGTTGTGTCCTTCTGGAAGAAATGGCACAACTCAAAGCTGTGGCATGGGCTTCCACCTCCATGTTGCAACTGACAAAATGAAGTGAGGCAGAACAGAAGATGCTGCCTCTTGACTGAGGCTCATCTTCCAGCCTTCTCCATTTTGAACTCATCCTGCAAAGATTACTGAAAAAAAAAAATGTGGAAAAGCAGGTTCAAACTCATTTCATGAGGATCTGGGGTTGTCTGGCATTGCAGGCATACTTTCCCCACTCACAGCAAGCAATGCATTCAGTGTAGTAATTGAATGTATATTCAGTCCTAATCTCTTCCATGCACAGGAGCACTTTTATGGGGGTAGAGGTGGGGTAGTCATCAGCCACAGACACCAGAGGCTCCTCAAGGGCCTCACTTCCAAAATGTTGGCGTTGGAGAGCTCTACTTTCGGTGTATCTTTGGTGTAATCTTGCCCCCATCATCACAAGCTTTCCTTTACCCTTCATATTGCCAATAGTACTGGCTTAAAATTGAGCACATTGTCTTAAGAAGAGTGTTACATTGTGTGTTTAAATAATATTGATGCTTTCTATATGCCTTTTTATTTCCTGAGCTGTTTCACGTGCATTCAGCCAAACTTTTCTAATTTTCTCCCTTACCCACTGCACTGGAGTCTGCTTTTTTTTTACAAAAGCAGCAAGCCTCAAAGGAACACTTGCTTCCAGGGCCCGAGTAGTTAAGAGAAATATCAGCCGGTCACAAGACTTGTGCCAAAAGCCCCAGATTTGGAAACAGCAAGGCATATGACTGTTTGTAGCAGGGAAGAAAAAGAAAGCAAAATATTCTTTAATGCTGGAATATAATGTCTGTTCTTTTCATTCCCAAGAAATGAGGTGGAGATGATCAGCAGTGGACACCCCGGGGGATCTCAAAGCAGCTTTTCAGTGAGCACCTAATAGAATCTGCTCCAGAATCCTCCTCTTTCGGGGGGTGATAGCGAAGAAGCGGTGTCACACTTTGAAACGAAACACTTGGGCAGTGGGTGTGCGTGGAGGGGAGAGTAGGATCGCTCTGCAAAGAGTGCTCGCGTTTTTAGCCAGACAGGGCTTTTGCAGCAAGCAAAATCTCTGCCTCCAGCAGATGGAGGAGAGGTGAGTGGGAGGGAAGTTTGGAAGGCGCTCGTGGTTACTTCTGTTTGCTTCGAGTCCAAGGGAGGAGGCATGAAATATCAGTCAATAAAAGGGGAATTAGAAAGCGCAGCCACAGCAAGGCGGTAGCTGCGGCGCTCTGCCATCACGCAGCAGCTCTCAGCCACGGCCACGCGTTTGCCAGCGTTAGTCAGCTGAGCTGAATGATAATCCAGTGAGCGTGGATCCAGCATCCTATTTAGCGGTGGAAGAACTTGGGAAGGGAGAGCATGCAACAAGCTTGAGGTGCACAAGTGTTGATGTGTGGGTCTGGAGTGCCCTGTTAAGAGCTCCTCATGCCCCAAGGGCAGGACCATGCTCACCATGTGTGACCATGTGTGGACCATGTGTGTCAGACTCGGGCTATTGACAGGGCAGTTCATAGGTGCCTGCTGAACCTCCCCAGAGTGCACTCCTGTTAATTTCTCCTCGTCAGGCTTAATTTATTTCTCCTTTTTGTTAGAACGGATGTCTTTCAAGCCATCCTGAAAATCATTTTTATATCTGAGAATGGCAATGGAATAGGGCTGGGTTTCAGTGAGGGAATTACCATGTGAAAGGGAGTATCAGTGTTACCTGCAGAACCATAAAATTATTTCAGGTTTCTAAGCTAATGTGTAACTGTGTAACTGGATGCACACTTAAAACTACGCATCCCCTCTAAGATTTGTGCTATCGAGTTGGGGAAAAAACCCGCTCCCTGGTGAGACCTTAATACAGAGTATTTGAGCCGCAGTGTCCAACCTGAGAGGGGCTTTCTGAACCACTGGGGTCTGTTGGCTCAGTTGGGTATCAGAAAGGGCTGGATGTCCATAGCACTACATGTGTGTGCACCGGAGAAGTCCTCCAGGCAACGAGCTTTGTTTCCTTTCTGACATCCTAGGAAGTGCTTATGTCTGCGGTGAGGAGACTGTGTGTCCAGGCACATGGAGATTATTTAAGCTAAATTCCTGAAACCTGCTATTTCTTGGGTATTCTTTTTACAATTTGTGAGGTAATTCTGCTTCTGTCTCATAGGAGCCTTGTGTTCCGATATCCCAATTCTGCGTCCAAAAATATGGGCTTGGAATTACCCTTTTAACTGTGTGATCTTGGACAAATCAGTCCTGTTTCTCCTTCTTTGCTATAAGAGGGTAGCAAAATGCATTCTGCAAGTGCCTGTCTCTCTCCCTTACTATTTTTATAATTGCAAACTATTTATGTCATAAATGCTGATGCAAAAATAAAAATATTTCATTGAAGCTGTAAAGAAAATGACCCTGCCATTTTTTGTCCCTCTTTGGGGATCTTTGTCCTACTTTCTGTCTCACGTATTAATCTTGGCTGATTGATATGAAGAGATGCAGAGCCTTGAGCAAGAAAAAAAAAATCTTATAAAGAAAAATAGAAAATTCTTTTCTTCTTTAATACAAAAGAAAATTAATGTTAAACAGAGTAAAAGCACTAACTGACCCATTTCCAGGCTAACGTATGAGCAGATGAACAATGAAAGAAAAATCTAAGTTTGATGGTTTATTTTTCTGCCTTGGTAAGAAAGATGAAACAAAATTCTGAGGGCTTCAATAACTGCAGACAGGCAACTGGGACCACTGTCAAGAGCATTTTCTAAAAGAATGTGTTTATGACTCATGACCTGATTATTGATATGACAACATATATTAGAGAGCAGATATAATTTATGACATTTATGTAAATTACACTTAAAAAAAAAAAAAAAAGAAAAGCTGTCTGTGTATGTGCTGCCAGTCACAAAAGTTCAGTCAATGAAAGGTCAAATCGCCTATAATGATTTGAACAGAATTTGCTGGAGTGATAACTCATATGTGGATAATCTTATTTTTGCTGCATGTCAACTAAATTCAATACAGTGATCATTAGATTCTGACAAGTCAAACGGGAGCTTAAACCTGGAGATAGAAAACAAATGATCTGATGGCAAAACCTAAAAGATGAGAGTAAATATCCACTAACACTAGATATATTGAAGGACATATGAACCAAAGGAATTTGTTATTCAAATAGTTTTAAGTTCTTTTTTTCAATAAATGTTTTGATATTATTTATTCATAACATTTCATATATTTATATTTAATGTATTATAACATATTGTGGTTTTGCCTTTCATATATAATTCAGATTGCAATCCAAACTAGCTTAACACAAATCATGAATAAACAGGCATCCACTCAGAAATCAAAAGTGTTATTTACCTTTTTCTAAGAGAATGAGGTCTAAAATAAGATGCTTAATCATACATTCTTCCTTTTACCAAAGGAAAAATACCAAATTTAGTATAAACGACACCTGTGTTGCAAATAACCGTGTCTTAATAATTACTAAAAATGAGAATCAGCCTTTAGAAAATAACTCAAAGCATAACAAATGCGAGTTAAGAATAAATCCAGATTTTGAGTTGGGATATGTTTCTTGCTCAACCAAATCATGTTAAAATTAGCTCTTTCAGCCTTACCCATATGTCACCTTTCTATTTGAGCTGCTGTAGGCTTTGTGCGCATTTGATGATAGCCGTGTTGCTGAATTTAATTGCCAGGGTTCTTTCTGGTATCAGCTGAGTAACGAACAACTAATAGGTGACCTCAAGTGATGTTGTCCCTTCAGAGCTACGTCTTTTCTGCTGAATGAAGGCACAGAAATGGGATCTGGGATGTGCTGTGAGGTGCACTGGGCACTCCAGCAGTAGGTGCTTGGCCCCACATTGCAACCCCAGATCCCCTGTTGGGATCTATGAGCAGTTCATGTTGATGGGCTCTTCAGGATGTGGTCTGGAGCGGTCATTACTTCATTTATGACCTGCTAAAATCAGCATGCAGCTGCCTCAAGCAGAAATAGCTGGAAATACCAGGCAGAAGGGCGACCCTCTGTCTGAGCCCTTGGTCAACACAAGGACCCTCTCTCTGAAGCGTTGCCTGCTCAGCCATTCTGTGGTTCACACCAGGCAAAATAAAGGAGCTGAGAGCATTTAGAGGTGGCCAAGGGGAAGAGGAGACACTCAAAGACACGGGTTTGATTTGGTGAACCTTACTTTTATCTTGCGAACTTCACTTCTAGCTTTTGGTTGCTCCTTTGAGAGTTTAGGAGTGAAAGGAAAGGCGCTGCTGTGTTTCAGCACATGGATACTAATTACTTCCCTTTGGATTTATGCAATGACGTTTTATATGTAGGAAGTAAACAAAGCCAGTAAGTCTTGTGTGATTAGCTCCAGCCTAGCTGAGTTCTTAACAGCACCTCCTCATTTTTTTTCTGAAAGGAAAGGCTCTGCTTTCCTTTAAATTCGGACTTTAAAACATGGGCATAGGAATATCCAGGCACAGATGGGTCTTTCTCTGAAAGAATTGCACTGTTCTTACTGAAAATAGATACATTTTGTACTTAAGTGTGTGAAACCTCATATAGCCTCAATCAATTACTGGATAATTGCAGAAATTATACAGAGATTGTAAAGAAATTATACTCCTCTCTAGACAGAAGTCTCCAGATTTGTCCCCAAAATGAGTAGAGTTATGCATGAAGATGCATAAGTGCATCTTAACTGGTTTCAGCAATTAGGCTTATATCTGTCTTTAGTTGAGACTGACCAACTCTTTTATCTTGGATGGTAAAAATCAAAAAATATATTAGATGATGTTTTGAAGCAAATAGTTAATCTCGGGCAAAGGTCTAAAATATGCTGCATTTCAGCACTAGCTTCACTTACAGAAATGCATCCTCTAGCTGCGTTTGATGATCTTCAGTACAGTCATGGGAGGATAAACTAACAGCTAACAACCACATTCAATGAAGTTTTCATTCTAAACTTCACTCTTTTCTTACAAAAACCTTCAGAGACTCTATTCGTATTTTGTTAAATAAATAAAAGTCAAGTAGCTGGTGAGATGCAGGATTCTTCATTCAGCTTAGTTTTCTGAGACTGTCCGCAGGGCTTTACTGATGATGTGGGTAAGTTGCCTGGGTAGCAAAATAGAGTCCCCAGGCTCCCAGCCTGCAAGCAAATATTCTGCTGCAGGCCCGTCCCTAACAAGTGTAGAGGGATTAGAAATTGTTTGCTTGGTTTGCTGAACTGTTTCTCTTCTGCTTCTGTATTTATATAGAGAGAGACTTATGGATTGTTTAATGGAGGGAAAAAGCGAGGCTTTGTTGCAGGAGAAAAAAAGAAAAAAAAAGTGAACTTAGGTTTTTTTGTGTCTTTGCCTGTTTCTTCCAGGCAAATTGCAGCTTGATTAGACACATTGATATAGGCTGTTGGCCCATACTGCTTTGTGGTGCCTTCTTATGAAGTGAGATGCCATATGAGCCTTTGTGAAGTTACCTGCAATGCATTAAAACTAGCTTTGAAGAAAAAGGTTTTTTTTTTCCAGAGAAAAGGAGATAGCTGCCTATCTCCTGTTTTAGCTGCCTATTTTTATTTTCTCACTTTTTCACCACTGAAATAAGTCTAGTTTTCCTTGGTTTACAGAGAGACTGTGAGAAATGCATGAAAATGGGAAAAAATATAAATAAAAGGCTGCAGTCATTAGCATTGTCTTAATACTTCAGCCATTTCTTCTCTGAGGAGATTGCAAAGTACTCATGTCAATGCATTATTCCTTCCTACAAAGTAATATCACCTCTTTCAGCAGAAGGAAACTCGGTCCAGTCTTAGATGTCCTGTTCAAAGTGCTTTTAAAGGCTGTTTAGGTATAAAACAGGCTGTTCAGGTATAAAATTTGAGAGGAGGCCTGGTAGAAAGGTCTTCATCTGCTGTAGAATGGCTCACCTATCCTTGCTACAGGTATCTCTGAGCCTACGGTGAAAGCAAGATGTTACGAATAGCATTGGATAGAGCACCGGACAATAAATTGTGTTCACAAAACTGCCAGTGAAGGAGTGACAGAAAATGCCTTATCCAGAATATCTCGTGCCAAGTTGTGTTCCATCCAACAAGATGTCTCCGAGACAGAGGCAGCCCTGATCTGACTGAGCTGCGAAGCAGGATGAAGGATCATGCCAATAACTTTTGATGTGTAATGTGTGGGTAGGAGAAGGGAAGGGAGAGTGCATCCCTCTTAATGAAGTCATTACTGCATCTGAAGGACACGTGGCAGAAGAAAGGCCGTATTAGGCACCGTCCCCTTGGCTGAGTAGCTGCATTGGGGGAGGTCCCTTGACTTTTTCTCCACTTTCTTTCATTGCACTTCAAGGAGAAGAGGAACACTTGGCACGCTGCTGCGTGGTTGTGTGCCAAAATAACATTTCCATCAGAAGTCTAATACAGCATTCAGCTGCCTGCTCTTGATGCTTGTATCTTTCCCTCCCTTGGCTATGGATAACTTCACAGCTACATAGAAACACTTGCAATACATTATCCCCTACATTGCTTGAGCAAAATTCATTAGTGTCAGTGGAAAGCCACCCCCTTCCTCATTCCTTTTGACTTTGTCCAGGTACGTGCATCTCTTGCACTCCTGTTTTGCAAAACAACACAGAGAAGTAGTGAAATCAACATTCAAAGAGCTCAAAACCTTGGGAACTGCTGCATATGGATACAAGAAGCAAAGGAGAGTGCTATCAAGAAAAAGAAGGTAGCAGGTTTTTTGTTTGTTTGTTTGTTTGTTTTTTTTAAGTTTCTCTGAGGGGTCTGTATTAACACCATGTGCATTTTACTATTTTTGTATTTCTAAAAATGGCAGACTGTATTGTGGTATGGCTCCTATTTTAAAAATCAGTGCGATTTACACTAGTTGTCCTATGAGTGCAAGAGATAAGCAATCCCTTTTTCCCTATCAATCCATGTCCTTTGCCTCCAGTCCTTTATCTTTCCTACTTTGGCTTTCCTTCAGTCCGCATGACATCAAATTCCCACTATGTGCTGATGCTGTGGGAAGCAAAAACAGGCTAATGTGACGCTGCTCATGTGTTTAATGGCCAATTGACTGTCAATGGCACATATGAAGAACAGCCACTTTCTAGCTGCTTTTCCCTCACGAGGGGAAATATTTTGGCTTGCAGTGCACCATGTTTTCACAAAATGTAAAGGAATACATATATATCAGAATAGGAAGTACATATAGAGGCCTATAGGAAATTCTATGTCTACCCTCTTCAAGTTTGGATGAAATTAGCCAGTGGTTTCAAAAATTTCGGGTGAGGAAATAAAAACTTTCAAATAAGAGCAGAAAAGTTTCACTTGCTTATAAAGTCATGCTTGAAATAGATAGTACCAACATCTGTCTGTTCATTCTCATACTTCCAAAGTTCATATTTTCAAGATAATTCTTTCTCAATCAGGAAGTCTGTGTATTCTTTCTTTATTTGATAATAGAAATTATCTATAACTACAGCTGAAGTTTTAAAAAATAATAGCTTGATTGTGCTTCTGGAAAAAAAAAGATGCTTTTGCAAGAAGTCCTCTCCTTTTGGAGAACTCTCACTGATTAGGTGTCTAGTCCATCAGATTTCATCATAAATAGCACCAAACCAGGGTGCCCCAATGGGAATGATGGAATGGCATCATTTCAAACTTGTAGAAAAGCAACAGCTGGTAACTGTTTTTAGATGCCATCTTCATCTAAATACTTGTGGGTGTTTTGTAATGTAATATTATTATTATACTTCATATAGACTTCATATATTCATATATATATTCATATATTCATATATATATATATATATTCATATATTCATATATTGTTACTATACTTCAGAAATATGAAGAGGTCCTAACTGAGGATGGAGCCCAATGGTACTACTTTTTTGTATCTAGAAAGACAAGAGGATAATCCTGTTCCCAGTTCCTCTCTATCACTTTCCTCCAAAATATTGTAGTAACTAATTAAGCAAAGTGGGAAGAAGGGCGACGGGCGCCATGAAATGAGGTGACTTGTCCCTGGTTCCAGAACAGATCAGTGTCTGAGCTGAGAATAGGGCTCAGTCTCCCCATTGGAATCTTCTCTCTGGGCTCCTCCACAACTTAGGCCTTAGCAAGTTCCCAAATAAAACACGATGTTCTTAATATGGCATTACAAAACTCAAACACTTGAGGGAACATTGTTAATACTTAACAAGACAAAAAAAATAACACTTGAAAGGCACTGTACCTTGGGATGGAAGTGAGTGTCATTCACAAATATAATCAAATTTAAAGCATTCTGCTTCCTCATGTGTATTTTTTAAATACTCATGAGTTGTCAGGCTGTTATGATCTCTCTTGAGAATTACGTTTTTGTTAAGTGTATTTGTGTTTATCTTTAGCATAGATGCATGCAGAGTCCATGTGTTTACTGTGCAGAGTCCTGGCTCCTCTGTTGGCCCTGTCACAGTGATACAAATCCTTTTCCTCTTTGGTACGTGTGTCTCTCTTGCAGGGCCCTCCTTTAGTTGCTATTGACTTCAATCATAAATGATCTATATCTTTAAATACTGCAAACAAAAATATGTTAATTTCTCCTTGTGTAGGTTGTAGTCTATTAGCAATATTCATACTCTGTGTGGTTTAACTTCATTCTGTTTTCCCATCCAAACTGAAAAACCGTGATTAATTAGTGCAATCTGGGTTCCAGCTCATCAGACTGTTAGATCTGTTGGTGACAGCATGTTTGTAAAATTCCAGGTGCAAAGATGTGCCAGGTTAAATTATTGCCTCTCGGTGTTACTTTACCTTGATGACAACGGGTTGAACAACTGTGATTGCAAGGCCAGTCTCTTGGGGATTCAGGTAATACCAGTTGGATACAAAACACAACAAACTTCAACAAACTTTCACTGGTTACTGAGGTTTAGTATTTCTGTGTTGAGTTTTGGCCATTCTCAGCTCTTGTGAGAGTCCTTTCCAGGTGGTTTGCCCTGCCTGGATGATTGCCAAGAAGTCCCTTTGAGATCCGTGTCTGTGAGAGCACCATCTGAACTCACTTACACTATGAGTTGTCCTTGGGGAAGGTGGCTAAGTATTTAATCTCTCCACACCTGAGCTCCTTCCATGTTGTTTGTGCTTGATATGGACAGGCCGAGAAAACCTCTCTGTGGCTGGCACTGCAAAAACACAGGGTTGCAAGGGATTATTGTGTGCAGCTCTGGGCTCACCAGTACAAGACGGGTGTGGAGCTTCTAGAGAGGGTCCAGTGGAGAGCGAAAAGATGATTAAGGGACTGCAGCACCTATCATATGAGGAAAGACTAAGAGACCTGGGTCTCTTTAGCCTGGAGAAGACTGAGAGGGGATCTGATCAATATGTATAAGCACTTGAGGGGAGAATGTAAAGATGTGGCCAAACTCTTCTCGGTGGTAGCCAGTGACAGGATAAAGGATGGTGAGTACAAGTTGAAACACAGGAAGCTCCATCTCCATGTGAGGAAGAACTTCTCGGTTGTGGGGGTGACAGAGCCCTGGCACAGGCTGCCCAGGGAGGCTGTGGTGTCTCCTTCTCTGGAGATCTTCCAAACCTGCCTGGATGCCACCCTGTGCCCCGTGCTCTGGGTGTCCCTGCTGGAGCAGGGGGGTTGGACTAGATGATCCCTAGAGGTCCCTTCCAACCTTAACCGTTCTGTGGTTCTGTGTGGATTCTGTCCTGAGGAAGAAATAAAAGGAAAAGGGGGTATTGCAAACCAGCAGAATGTAATAGTGAGCATGCAATGCTTGCTCTCTATATCTTAGATGCAGTGAAAGTATTCAAGAGTGAGGAGGAAATATGGATCCATCTTTCCTGAGAATCTGAAGCATTATTAATTAAGCTAGGCCTTGCACATATGGCAGTTTGCAAATGTTCTTAATGAAGGCCCAGAAAATGGAGCTTTTCTTAAAATGATGAAAAATCACATATTTTGTACTATCTGCGTAGGTTTCTCTAATCAAACTGGCAGTTTTCAGGTTCTTGCTTTTCCTACCAACCACAAACTTGGACATTGTGACTACATGGTCTGTATTTTAAAAGATAGGTTTTAATTTGAGCAAGAATGTATTCTGGAGAGACCTACAGCTGTGCTACACAGAAGGCAGACTGCAGTATCTTGGTGGGCCTCTCTATCAAGGCATCTGTTAATACACATCAGTCTGTGGCCAAATTTCCCAAAGATACACTGGAGTTTGCAGAGTCTGAGCCTGGAAACAGAAGCATCTTCCTTGTTTCACCTTTTCTTTCAACAGGGGATGGAGGAAGTGAATTTCTTGTCAAGACCAGCTGTTAAATGTGAGGAAAGAAATGTGTATTGCCCATTAAAGCACCTGAGAAGATGTCCTGAAAATCAGGAATGTTTTCCTTGCCTGGTTTTGTCGGTAGCAGCTGCTTTTGCTCCGGCTGCTCTCAGAGAAGTCAGATGTCTTCACCAGTATGGATCTGCATTAGATTAAATGACCTTGAGGTGAAAGACTGTGTTGTGCTGTCATTGTAATTTCTGGTTTACTGATCTGTTTTTCCCACCCATCTCCTATTTTCCTGGTCATATTGCATTTCTACAGTAAGAATATAGACTTGATTAGTAACTACAAGCTGGCTGCTCCCAAACACTCTAAATTATGTCATTTTAAAATGTGTCTCTACAAACACTGTCTCATGCTGTTTGCAGCTAAATTCTCTATTTCCTGAGCCATTAGTGGCAATGAGAAACCTTGTCTCCAGTCAGCACTTTTCTTAAGGTTCCTCTTTACATCAGGAGATGAAATAAACAGATATATAGCAAGCAGCATAACAGGATGGATGATGAACATTTTTTGAGCAAGTGAGCAAAATTTTAAAGCTACATTACCAGTTATGGAACTGTGCTTCTTAAAGATGCACGAGTCATAATCCAGTGTACGTCGGTTTAACACAGGTAAAGCAGATCATCCAGCATGTCAGAGGATGTGGGGCAGCCAGTTTCTACTAATCTGACACCAGGAAGTCTCTCTTAAAATAATACATGAGCTGTTTATAAAAACAAATTTAGAGAGAATTCTCCGACCTAATCAAAATATTGCCGTCCTTGATCAAGAGCCCCTTTTCCATTGCACTGAATTTGACACTGATTAAGTATCTCAATGACTTAGAAACTAAAGTGGTAATTTGCTAGGGGAAGATAATATTACTGGTAAAATGACAGTACAACTGTTCTGGATATGTGCTTTCAAAAATATTCTGGAAAGAATTGTAAAATTATATAATTATCGTTATTCCTCCTTAAGCAATAGTAAGTTTCTAATACCCTCAGCACTGTTGTAAAAATGATTGATATCAGTGTTCTGGCAAGATGATAAATTTTCTTGATTCCATTCAGACATTGATCCTTGATTTCTATCAGGAGCTATTCATCTCATTACATTTATCCTATATATATACATATCTGAAAGGTAGAATGTATGTAAATGCTTTAAGGCAAGGATAAAATCTGCATTGTTCACATCTAGTTTGGCGTGCGTTCATTATGATTTGAGTAATAACTACCATTTTCATCATTTTACTGAGAGCTTTTAATTTCTTATCAAAGAAGTCTGAAAAAAAATCCCTGAATTCCTTTGTCTTCTACCCATATTTCATATGCGCAGGCCATATCACATGAGGTAGAACACATGAATTTTGGAGAGAGATCTGTTCAGATAGGTTTTAGACTTATTTTTAGACTTAATTTTAGTCCTCAGCGGAGGTCAGGAGTTTTTTTTTTTTTGTCTTTATTTTTGTATTCAATACGTTGAGATTCTTTTTTTTAGGCAATCCCATATTAACTGCTGTCTTATTTACAAGATAGATATTTTTGCGAATATGACTCTATCCCTGTTAGTTCTGGCAAGAGCAGCATTTTCATGACACGTTACCAATGTCTTTATTTGCAGCTCTGTGTTGGTCAGAGCTATTGGAAGCCATGTGGTGTGACCAAGTTTAAGATGCCCATAGCACTGTTGGCTATTTTGGTGTTTGCAATATCTCTGTTGTAGTGGTGCTGAGCTTCATCCAAAAAGGATACGAAAATTTTCCTTTATTTTCCATTTGTAGTTCTGAGTTTCAAAATATCCAACCTAATTTGCCTCTTCTGGGCCTGTTAGCAAGGTGGAAAAACACTGACAGATGATTTCCACATACAAATGACAAGCTAACAATTTCATTACTGAATCCATGTCATGAAATTGCTATTTCTATGCAGATTTGTTCAATACTCTGGATTAGATTTCTAGACATTAGGAAGACAACTCGCATCATATATTTTGAATAAACAGATTAACCTTCAAGAAGCTTTTTTTCTTTATGCAAAAGTAGTTATGATGTATTTTGAACAAACTGCATAAAATAAATAATGGTGATTATATATATATCAGTTGTTCTACTCTTGATACTCATCTGATATAAGTGTGTACAGATGATTTATCATTTCAAAACCACATATTGTGATATCAGAAAGAATGACCATATTTAGGGCACAACAATTACACTGTGAAAAAATGTAGGTTTTATTTTCATAAAACTTTCCTAGTAATGTAATAAAAGAAATGCACAAAATGCAATATCTAAACACAATCATCTAGAGAGAATAATTCACCCAGAGGATAAGCAAGTCATATTATTTTACCCATCCCCTTTAATTTTTAAAAAAAGCTCCTGAAACAGAGCAGGTATCAGGAAAAGCCTGTGTCTGAAGGAAAAGCAAGAGGGAGGAAAAAGGACAAGACTGAAAGAAAGCAGAATTTCTTCCTTAAAAAAGGCTGAGAATCCATTTCTGAGGGAGTATTGCATTTATTTTAAATCTCCTGTTATCAGTCATAGGCACATGTAAATATTGTGTATGTGTATGTAAGTATTGCTCTGCAGCAGACACACGTATTTGACAACTCTCTGCCATTAGTCATTAGCTAATAATTCCAGTCTATGAACAAAAACATTACCTGTTCTCAAAGGTTAAAAGGTTGTTGAGAAATAAATTCTGTGAGCCTGTTTATACTGATTAGGGAATGGTAAGGAAATTGCAGATGTCTAGTGAAGTGAGTTAAAAGAAAATGAGCATCACTGTCTGTTGAAGAGAGAAATAACTATTTGGCTGGTGTCATGTAGCAGTGAGGGTAACATCCTAGGATTCCCAGCAGCTTTCCAGCATCCTCACACCTGCCCTGTTCAGAAGCAATCAGTTAGTTATTGAGAAGCCAAAAGTGACAGAAATAACTTAGTTACACCATTGTTTAAAGAATCACCTGAAAGACGGAGAAATACTGCTGCAACAGAAGAAATCGTTCAGCATGGGGCCAGGATTTCACTGCAGCCTATCCTTTTATACAGCACAAGCTATACATATAAAAATGACCCAAAATCTGCACTTTAGCTACACTCTTTCAAGCAGTTCTAACTCTGAAGATGCTTTATTTGAAAATAACATGTGCTTTGTTGAGAAACAACAACAAAATAAAGGATGACTGTAAGGTGAACAAGCTCTAAAAGCTCTAAATTAGGGATAAGGGAAAATAAGAAAAAAATGGTGGCATTATGGTATGGGTTTAAACAAATAGTATGGTTTTAAACAATCTGGAAGATTACAAACCGAAGTGGAATTATGCTACTGTAATTTGCTAACTTGATATTACAATGTGTTATTGGTTTTGACAACCTATGTTTTGATTAGCTTATGTGACAGCTTTTTTTTTTTCTACGCTTTTATTTAGGATGGCTTTATTTACCAGATAGTCTAGCAAAATAGAAATGTGCTATGGAAATAAATCCAGACAGCATATTCAGGCTATCTATCCATGTCTTTACACTCAATTCTTAAAAAGCACACTGGAAAATTTTCAAGCAAAACTTTGGTCAAAATCTACATTTACAAAGGTGTTTGTGTCTGACTGTAGAGCTCCAAAAACATGAAATACTGTGGAAGTAAAAGCACAGAAGACAAGATAGTTAAATAGGGCAGCAGGACAAAAGTTTAAGTAAATGAAAAAGATCAGAGGGTAAAGAAAATCTGTTTAAATGTCCTGAGTGGTTCTGTTCACAGAATTTAAAGCCAGGAAGATAAAGCACTAAGTTGTTTAGTCTGACCTCAGATATATCTCTAGCCATTATATTTTATCTACTTATCCCTGTAGTAAGCCCAGTAACTTGTACTGCAGTAAAGTATATTTTCCACTTCTTGCTTATCTAAAGGTTTCGAAAGATGAAGCAACCAGAGCTTCCTTATGTAATTTGTACAGAGATTATTTACTCCCATTGATAAAATTTCCATTTTGAACTTGTCCAACTCCAGCTTCCAGCCATCGATTCTCTTTATTCTCTGCAAGATTAAAGGGAGTTTTTGTCCTTGGTATTTTGCCCTATGGAGACACGTACATGCTGTTATCAGATTGCATCCCCTCCTTCTTCAGGAGATGGGTGGGCAGAGCTTTTCTTGTATAATCTCGTATAATAATAAGTTTTGTGGCTCGTTACTTCACTTTTGGTGTTTTTCAAGCCCGCCTTTACAAACAGGTATAGGGGGTGTGCAGGCAGCACCGCGGCTGCAGCCAGGATGCTGAAGTGTGGGGAGATGCAGTTGCCTCCTCATTCCTGCTCACCGTCCTCTGCATGGGCTCCCCATTCCTGAGGTGCTGTCTCCTGCTTCCCGGAGTATTCCCTAAGCCGAAACTTTTCTGTGGCACGCACAGAAGAGGGGGCCGACTGCAGGGCTTGTGTCTCTCACTCTTTGGGGTAGGTTTTTGCATCTCCTTGCAAGCAGGGATGCTGTGGGGGAACACCTGGGTTGCCGAAGGGCCGTCCTCCATGGAGGCCTTGCCTCACTTGTTACACTGATGAGTTTGTTGGCCACCAAAGCACCAGCAGCGACATTAACTTGCCTCCAAATCACCAACAAAGCAGGAATAGTGCCAGGCCGGAGCCAAGACCCTTGGCAACTTCCTTAAGCACCGCAGCTCTGACCCTCAAGCCCTATGGGACGTGCTGGGCAGCCCGCTGTCGGTGCATCTGACACAGGCTGCGCTTACCCTGCCCAGTGCTGCTCTGTACATTCCCAAGTTAGGGACCAGCTGGGACCAGCTAGGTACCAGCGGAGCGCCCGTGACTCGGCGTTTAGGCGGGAACTCGGGAACTCCCGCGCCTGCAGCCCGCTCAGTGCTCCCAGGGCGGGGGATACCGAGCACCGGCCTCGGCGGCACCCCGAGCCGTCGGGCACGGCGGCGGCGGCGGCGGGAGCGGCGCCGGGCGGGAGCACGGCGGGGGCGCGGCCATTGGCGCCGCCTCCCTGCCCCTCGCGGCGAGGAGGCGGAACCGCGGGGCGCCCCGCATCGGAGCCGAGCCGAGCCGGAGCCAACGGGACGGGACGGGACGGGAGGTGGGCGCCATGCCGGCCGCGGCGCCGCAGCCCGCGGCGCGCCCCTGCTGCCCGCACGGGCAGTGCGCGGGTGAGTGCGTGGGACGGGACGGGACGGGACGGGACGGGGGGAGCTGCGCCGGCCCGGGGCACGGAGCGAGCACGGAGCCACCCGCGGCACAGGCGGCTCCGGCCGAGCTCGGGCGGGAGCCTCAGGGAAAGGAGAATCCCTCTTGGGAAAGGTGCTGCGTGAGGAGGCGAAGTTGGGATGCGTATGTGGGAGAGTGGAGCAAAACGCTGCTGGAGGGAGGACAAAACGCTGCTGAGGGGTGAACGATGCCGTGCTGCTTCGCACGGAGGGTTTGGGGGCCGCTCTCAGCCAGGCTGAGATCCCCGAGGCGGCTGCGGAGGGGACAAAAGCAACTGGTAAAAGCGGAAGGTTGCCCTTGTGAAAGGCACCGTCTATATCTCACAATAAAAAACAAGGATAAGAAGTCATTTGCAGTCCTCTAATGCTCGGTCGGAGCGTAGCTCACTCGGAATAAAGGCTAACAGGGTGGCAAGACAGAACCGATGCTGTGTGCAAAGAATCAGCACTCGCACTCAACGCCCGTAGCTGTCACAGCTGCGCCTTAAAGCACAAAGACCGGATTTTCCCTCAGAAATGGACAGAATGGATGTGTACACCAGGGTTCTTCCATAACTTTTTGCTGTGTGGCATGATTTTTTTTTATCTCTACCTCGGTAGTCAGGACTAGATGGGCCACTGGTTTGTCTTTGTGGGGTGGTTTTCAATTTCTGAGAGGCTGTGCTTGGAGAGTGCCGTGTATTTTGAAGCTTTTGCTACACCATGTACTGAAATAGAAAAAAAAAAAATCTTGTAAATAAGACTTCACAACTGTATAACCAAACTCACTTCTTCCTCTGAGCCTTTAGGCTTCATCCTGTCCTGTGTAAAGGGTTAATCTAATACATTATCCTGTGTATTCTTTCTATGAGCTTCATAATATAACTAAAAATTTTTGGACTTATTTAGAAAAACCCAGCTCAAGTCTCTTCAGTTCATCATATCTTTGCTAGACTATAGCTTTTGATCCAGTTTCTTTTGCGATGTTTGGAGTTGAGCATTTCATGTAGTATTCCTTTCTGTGGAGGCTAGTCTGAAAAACCACCAGTTAAATTATTCATCATATAAATAAAAGCAAAAGAACAAAGAAGTGGGTAGATAAGAAGCAACTTGAAAGGTCTCTGGAGCTGAGTAAGTCAGAGCTAGAGAGAAGCGTTTACAAATTAGAAGAAAGAAAAAGAAAAGACTTTGGCCTCATGGTTTCCTGGGAAATACTTCCTGTCAGCTGAAAACAAACAAAACAAACGTGATGAATTTCTCAGATGCCATGGGAAACTTTCCGATGCCTTCTCTAATGACCTGGGTATTGAAGAAGTTTGTCCCCTCCTACTCCCTCTGGTATTCTTTTTCTTTAGCCCTTCTCTTTCTTCTTAACTCCTTCTTGACTTGTTTTGTTTGCCTCTTATAGGCTCTACACAAAATTCTGCTTCCTTGAAATATTGACACCTGTTTTGTGCTTGTGCCCTGCTTCTCAAGTGACCTAAGCCGTATAAAATATAGTGCAACTAGTTTATGTAGCACTGGTGCAGCCGTTATGTCCTCCTCATGCTCCTCTCAGGAGGTGGCGGAGTTTTGCATTGGAGTAAGCTCTTCTTTAGGCAGCACTGATGCGACCAACAGATGTTTCTTGTATGGTAATGGGTGTGAGTCTACAGATACAGCCTCCCTCTCTCCATAAAAGCCCTTGTCAGCAGGGGGTTAGTCTCTGGTAAATCCCCATATGGGGTTCATTAACCTCAATTGGTTAATTTGGCTTAAAGAGCCAGCATGTATAAGATAATTTGGTTTTAATTCAAGTGATTGGCAGTTGTTGAAGACTTTGTAGTTGAGTTGTTCTAATGATACCTTGTCTTCACTGTTGTTCTTACCCAAGTTAATTAACTTGGGCGTGTTAATTTGAGTTTTGGATATATCTTTATCTAGTAGTCTCACAATAGACTCTGTATCTGACTGCGCTTCTAGCCATGTCCTACCCAGCTTCTCTATTTTGGTGTCTGAGGGACTTCCCACATGTGGTGACTAAGGGAACATGTGGTTTTGAGGGATTCGTTTCCCATTTTGTAAGCTTGCTTAATGTTACATTGCTTTCTTCAGCTGTAGGCTTGTAGAGATCTGGAAGCTGGTGATCTTCTTTTCCATCAGTTCTTGGGCTAATGGAGTAGAGTTTCGTCACTGTGTTCCCTCTTTTGCTTTGACAGGATGATTCCTAAATATTTAACAACATTTTAAATCAGCTGTATGTAGATATTCTTGTAAATATAGTGAGCAGTAGAACGTCAAGGAACATTCAGCAGCCTCACTCATAGGTTGATAGTGCCTCTCACTGAAGGCAGTGTGAATCTTTTAATTGGCCTCAATGTAACTGAGAGGTGAAAATGTAGAAATGCAAAGAGGTGAATGTGACACTTCTTCAACAGTGTACGCTTCCCAGGGTTTTCCTATCTTCAGGGTAGGTGATTTTTCCTTTAGGAAAATGTCTAGCAGATCCTGGAAACAGACTGAGAAAGGGCATGGGGAGTTACTGCCTCAATTAGTCCTAATGTGAATTTGAGGTTTTGGTAATTTGCCTTCACTGCAAATGAAAATCAGGCACGTTTACTAGCTTCCCTCTGTTATTAGTGTAATTCATGCAGTCTAATTATTATAAGAATGCAAAACAATTACCTATGCTAAGTATTCTTGGAAGCTTTCAGCAGTGTCTCTGAAAACCCCATCTCCCACTCAGTCGGTATTGCTAGCCTGAATGTATATTCTAGCTTTTCCGTTTCCATATCGCCTCAAATAATGCACTTAATAGAATCGCTGAGAAACGTCTGGTGTGAAAATCCTCATCTTTCTGCTTGTCATCACGCTTTTAGCATAATTAGCCCTGGCTTAGAGTTTTGCCTGGAACAAAATACATCTTTTCATGTGGTATAAAACAACTGTTTTTGCACTGGTGACTTTACTATATGATTCTCTTCTTAAAGTGATTCTATAATAATGGGACTGGAAATTCTACACTTAAGTGTGAGTTAACGTCTCTTAAATGTGCTAAATTTCCAAGTAAAATGTTTGGATATTTGCCTCTTCTGCAAGCTAAACAGAGAATCAGACTCTAGCTGGATCTTCTGATCAGTTATGCAACAATGTTATTAGTAATAAAGGTTCTGGAAGCCTAATTAAACCCTCAGTGACACCTCTGCAAGCCTGCTAATTTTCATTGGTTTTGCTCAGTTGCAACTGATTAGTCATCAAATTGAGAGTTAGGAAGGAATCCAAGTAAAATCTGGTACAAAAAAAGCAGAATCCTGCTCCTTGCACTGAGACAGCACTGGCTAACAGGATTAAAAAGCCACGAGAACTTGCTTGCGTTTGGAATAGTTCAGGAGGTCAGAACTTCAGTGTGAAACTCCCTGTACCCTGAAACCTGGGAAGCAAACAGGGAATTGAAGGGATGGATCGCTGTGAATGTGGCAGTTGTGCGAGATGCTGATGTTTCCCTTGGCCGGTTCTGCCCCTCTCCTGGAAGATGCCCTTGATGGAAGGTCCTGGATTGCATGGCTCCTTTCCCTAGCCCTTGGAACCCAACCCCAGCTTGTTGTTCTACAAAAAGCAGGCAAGGCTGTTACCGATCAAGTAAATATGCTGGCGCCTTCGAAAGGAATGAAAGAAAAGAGCAGTTTTGTAGTGTTCTCTTTGGCTTTATGCAGGGTAGTAACACGACCTGAGCCTCACATCTCCGAATGCCCTGCTTCATTTCACGTGCAGTGCGCTTCAGCTCTACGGATCAGGCCTTATTGGACTTCTTTAATGGGATTTCATTATGCACCCTTTTTAATATGCCATCTTTGGAATGTCAGAAAGACAGAATGGAAGTGGGGTACTCCTGTAAAAGAAGAAGAAGAAGAAGAATGAAAGTAAAAATGATGGCACTTGTGAGTCAGTGCTAGACTATATGAAATCTTTACCTTCATGTGCTGCTCTGGGGGTGATTCAGCTCAGTGTAACACTTAACACATGGCAATAGCCATCTGTGTTTGCTGTAAATATTTTATTTTTTTTAATTACAAATGGCTTGGTTTAGAAAATTTTAAACTGTACAGTGGGCTTGCTGTAGGCCTGCAGGGGGAGCAGAATGATGACAGGATGGTAATTTTTTGCCCAACCCTTACGGCTGGATGGGGAAAGGGAGTGTAAAGCTGTTGGAAAGCAAAGCAGGCTGCCCTGCAGCAGCGTGGCCTCAACTGCTCAGTCTCTGGCCGTGGAGCCAGGTGGGAAAGGACCAGGGCAGACTGCAGGAAAACTCTTAATTTTTAATAAAAATAAGAAAAGGGAGGAAAAAAAAACCCTGAACTTCTTCTCTTTGAGGAGAAGAATGGCTGCTGCATGTCTTTTATCCCCATGACTCTCAAAAATGGTAAACACAGTCACATGTTCCTCCTACGTGCATATCACTGCAGGTTGGCACCGGAGCTGTGGGTGTCAAGGAGGCAGCATCCATCTTCAGAATGGAAAAATCCGGAGCCTGTGTAGCACTAGCGAGGGATCCGTGTGGGTCTCCCCACACGGGGAGCTGAAGTCCAGCCAGGTTGACCTTCCCAACAGCCCTGCCCACCAGGGGAAATCCTTGGCATTTGTCTGCTTTGCAGCCACTCGGTGTGCTTTACCTGCTAGCATCTCCCATAAACTGAGGAGTATCCCAAGGGGAGTGAATGCATGAAAAACTGGGAAGAATGAGGATATACCTTCACGGGGCTGGAAGACTTGGGCATCTCTGTTTTCAAGTTTGCATGACATCATGGCATTCAAATCAAAAGCTTCTATGTTTTAGATGCTGCCAGCAGACATGCTCTAGTGGTCTTGCACGCCAGGGGCTGGCCAGGGCAGGGAGGAGATAAAGAAGTGTGTGTGTCTCACTTTTGTCCTCTAGGACTAGCCTCTAATGATGTTTTCTTTCCTCCCTGCTGACATTTTGGAGCTCCCTTAATAGAACGAGACGTAATTTGGCCGGAAGAAACTTTAGTCCTGTTGGTGATGCGTGGGGAAGGAGGAACCCAACTTGACACGCAGTGGAGTTTGCAAGCTGACAGTTAAAGAAAAAACAATGCTCCGTGCAAATTTAAGCATGCTTGATGTGCTTTTTATGAAAAATAATAAACTGGGAATTCTTTCATACTTCATTTATGGGACTCTTAAGACTAAAACTGCACATTTATGACATGCATTAGTAATATATCTTTTTTATTTACGTATGCTATTTATTCCTGTGTTATTTCCTCTACAAGTCCAAATTATTTTTTTTCTTCTGTGAACTCAGAGTGCAGTTTGTGTTGCTGAGTGATCTCAGTTTTCTGCAAATTGGGTTAGACTGGGTCAGCAATTGATCTCCATTATGCTAACGCAAATCGGAGGTGGATGTGCTGGCATGAATATGACAGGAGCTGCCCATTAAAGTAGAAGATGCTATGATGTTATAGAAATTAAGCTCATTCCTTTTCTTTTTTTTTTTTTTTGTGATGGTATTAAAATTGTTTTTGAAAGGTTTCAGCTGATAAGCAGTATTTGTAATATTGGATGTGGTTTTTATTTTCATTCTGCAGCAGTAGCCAAGGCACTTAATAATTCCTGCAAATATCATGATTGCTAATGCCTGATATTGTCCGCTGAAATACACTTCACTTGTCTAAAAAATAATTAGATTGTGCTTATCTCATTGGTTTCAGGAAACCATGGTTATGATGAGCAGATGATTTACAGTACTATTTTATTGCGTTGTACAAGTTGTGTTTGCCTCACCTAATGTGTCCTGAAAACACATTATTTGACCAAGGCGTTTCTATTGGGACAGCTACTTCCAGTCTAACATTACTGAGGTTACAAAGTCAAGCCTCTACAACTATTGATTCGTGATGCTGCCTTCGCCCCTGTGCTGCCTGTGTGCATTATGATATAACCATTAACCGCCCTAGCAGATGTGGTTTTCCCTGGAGTCCCTAACTCCAGCAGTGCAGAGAATGGACAAAACTTGCATAAAGAGCATCGGCTCACTGTTTGCCCCGTTTTTCATGTGTTTTGTGATGTGCTTTTTGAACCCCACTGTGAGTATGAGGTTGTTATCTTCCTCTTGGGCTTTTCTGACATGCTTGCCACTGCAGGAACAGAAGAGCTCTCAAACATGGGTTAGCATCTTTGTGATGGCCCCCAAGAGACTGCATTAGCTGTATTTTTTTTTCTAAGTGGGAGTCAAGGTGCAAAAATTAAGGTCAAAAGTCATTTAATTCAGAGAAGAGGGCAATCTGAGGCATCCAGGCCCTCAGTTTTGGGATGACTTGGTGTTAGGTATGTGTTGCCTTGTAATACTTAGTATGCCTGAGGTGCAACTTCCAGCAAATTCTGCTGCAACTGTGGCCATGAAATACTTTGGCAGATTGGGTCCTAGGATATTATTTTGGGCACCAGAATGTAATCCTCACTGAAAAAATCTAGGTTAAGTCACTCGCTTACAAACTCTGTGGAGCTGTCTGGGATAAAATCCAGTTTTCTAAGTCTATAGTCCCTCACCTTGAGAAAATATTCCTCCTCTGCCTTTATTCCTTCACAACACCCTTTTCAGCCGAGTTTAGACAGATGAGGTCTCTGTAGACAACACGGTTTCCCACTGCATGGCCCTGGTGCTGATTTTTCAGTTGAAGAGGATCCGCTGTGGTCCGAGGGCGCCAAAGGAACAAACCTCATGTGCCTGTCAGCTACCTTTCACGGAAGGGGACAATGAACTGAAGATCTGTGGACAACTTCAGCTCTGTCTTCTCTTAATGAACTTAGTAATGCCCTTGCAGTACAGCTGTCTCTTTATGCTTCTCTATTCTTTCTCATGTAGTTTCTCTATTCTTTTTTGTAAAAAATATAATCTAGGTGAACTGATATGGTAAAGTACAGCAGGAGGAGGTAGATGTCCTTTATGACAAGCTGCAACACAGCAGGGATGAGAGCAGTTCTGTTACTGGCTTCCAGTCCCGTCCTTTGGCTTAAGCTTGGGGTCCAGCATGACTTCCCATCCCCACGTTTACTGATTTCCCATTTCCAGTCTCTTTCTGCTTCCACTTTTTCAGCAAAGTTCATAGAAATTGCTGTCAGCCAGTATCTAAATATGGCCGTATTTACTCCATCTCCTGCAGTCTTTCCTGGTCCTTTTTCTTCCTCACTTGTGACTTTTTAGATCTCTGTTTTTTTTTAATCTGCTCAGTGCAAACCTCCAGTCATCCCTGTTTCAGTTTGTCACTGGCTCAGCCATAGCCAATGCTGCTTCTGGACAGAGTGATCCTGGAAGAGCAGTGTCTCCTCAGTTGCCTTCCCAATTCCCAGTCCTCCTGTTCTCGCCCAGCTAGCTCCAGGTTCCTATCCCAGCTCCTCCTCCACTCTCTATTGGCCTTTCCCCAGTCAACATTTTTAGTCACATTGCCAGGGCTCTGCATCTCCTCTCTTTTAAGTAATTCCTTATCCTGGTCTCTTCTCAGCTGCCAGCCTGTGCATCACAACACATAGGAGCACCGAGCAGCGTTTCACCTCCCCTGTCCTGTTTATCTGCCTGTGCACATGTTTGTCCATGGACTTCATTTCTTCCAGCCAGGCCCTTGTGCTGCATGTGTTCTCCCAGCCTCCCCTCTGAAAAGCCACTTCCACTCACCTCCCTTTTCCTTACTGGCTTCCAATCCGTGGGAGAGCCTCCAGCCACTGTAAATTATGCCAAAGTTTTGATTCAGCTGCCCAGCCTTTCTTTATCAGCATGCCTCAGGAACTGTGCCAAGGGAAAATCAGAGAACCACAGAAGGCTTAAGGTTGGAAGGGACCTCTAGAGACCGTCTAGTCCGACCTTCCTGCTCCAGCAGGGACACCCAGAGCACGGGGCACAGGGCGGCATCCAGGCGGGTTTGGAAGATCTCCAGAGAAGGAGACACCACAGCCTCCCTGGGCAGCCTGTGCCAGGGCTCTGTCACCCTCACAGTAAAGAAGTTCCTCCTCACATGGAGATGGAACTGCCTGTGTTGCACCCATTGCCCCTTGTCCTGTCACTGGCCACCACTGAGAAGAGTTTGGCCCCTTCCTCCCTACATTCCCCTTTCATGAACTTATACATGTTACTCGGATCCCCTCTCAGCCTTCTCTTCTCCAAGCTGAACAGGCCCAACTCACGCAGTCTCTCCTCACACAAGAGATGTTCCAGTCCCTTAATCATCTGTGTTGCCCTCCGCTGGACCCTCTCCAGGAGCTCCACGTCCCTCTTGTCCTGGGGAGCCCAGAACTGCCCCCAATACTCCAGGTGCGGCCTCACCAGAGCTGAGCAGAGGGGCAGGATCCCCTACCCCTTCTTGAGGGGAGGGGGGAAGGAAAGAAGAGGAAAAGAAACTCAACAGTGTTTTTTTTTAATCTAGTAAAACAGTATCTTTTAACTTAGCTTTTTTTCTAGAAAGGTTAAACAAATTCACTTGAAATATTTAAAAAGAAAAATCAACTTTAAGCAGTTACTAATGTACTAAATTCTAGCCTAAATAGTTGAAACTTGAAAATATTCTAAGCTGCTAAGGAGTGGTTCCTCTAGAAGAAGTGTCAGCAACCATCCTGCGGGATGATATGACATACCATACCTATACTAAACACATAGATTTTAAAAATAATCTTTTCACCTTATGTCCTGTGTGTTTGGAGAGTGACAGGCTTCTGTTTCCAGCAGCACAGCAGTAAATGATGCCCATGCAAAATTTACTCGCTGTGAAAGAATGCCTGTGACCATGTATTGTTCCCGTGCAGCTAATGTAGTGCATTCACCTGGCTTTTGTCACACTAATTCGCCAGTCTTGGGAACCCACAGTGTGCCTGAGTCCTGAAAGCTGCAACTCTTGTACCATTTCTGTTAGGTGCAATTTTACTTTTATGAATTACCCTACTAATGTTTTAGTTTTCAGAACTTTTTTTTTTTTAAGTGCAGGCTTATTCTTTCAAGGCCCTCTAGATTGCAGGGCTTAAATAAAACCCTCTGCACAGCAAGTGGTGCTGTAACTAGATCCTATTTCAGTGCTCCCTTCAAATTTAAATTGTGCTGTAATACTCCTTGTAAAAAATTAATTCCACAGCAACCTATGACTTGCTCCCAGAATTAGCTGCCGGGTAAACCGTTCGCTTAATTATTCAAACTGTGATCTCAAGAGGGAGAACCAAGAAGAAATACGAGATGAGTGGAAATATTTGCATTAATATGTACAAACTTAAGGACCGGTCAAGGAAAAGGATAAGTTTTGGAGGGCAAATACCAGCAGTAAACTGTGAATTGCAGGGCTGGTGTGTGACCTCTGCGTGGCTGGGCCTGGGTGTGAGCACTCTGCCCTCCAGATACCATCATGTTCCTCCTCCTCCAGCGCTCTGTATCTTGCTGCAAGCCTCAGGCTGCTGTTTCAGTGCTGCTGTGTGCAGCTTGGGCGGGATGCGAGGTGCCTTTTCGCAGTGGGGCGGCCCCACTGCTTCCCCTCCATAGCAGCGGCCTCGGCATCCTCCTCTGCCTTGACCCTCTCCCACAGTTTCCTGCCTGCTTCAGCTTTTGCATCATCCTGTATACTGACATTTGGTAATACATATACAAACATGTAGAGGTAGCAGCATATATAGGTAAAAATACACTTGCATGCATTCATACATATTATCCTTTACAAGAAATATCTAGATTATTTTCAACCATTACCTTTCAGTATGATATAAAAATAAATGTTTTCCAGTGTTTTTTTTTTTTAACCAGTTTATCGCTTATCAGTGCTCCATCAAAATGTGTTTCTGATTCCCATCTCCCCCTTCCTCCTACTTTACTATAAATATGGAAACAAGACTGTGAAGTGATATAAACGGTAGGTATGGGATGGTATATAGATATGGCCATGATCTTTCATTGCTCTGTAGAAATGTTTGTTACAGCTTTAGGGACTATATGAGCTTTGAGGAAAGATTGGGGCTGGCGTTATATTTTCATAGGAACGTATCAGGTAAAATAAATGCATCTTAACAGTAAAAAAACTAATATGTGTAGCTGTCACAGGCAGGTGATGGGCAGATGAAACGAGTTTCTTAGTTTATGTGGTGTTTATGTGGTGTTTATGTAGATTACTTATTTTGACCACTTTGACAAAATTTGACCCTTCCTCCTTTCTTCAGAAAAGTTTAGGAGAGATCTGTAGGCATTTATTTAAGTATTTATGTAACTTTCTTTTTATATTAGAAATAAGTTTGAGATTCTTCCTCATTCTTAAAATGGTTATTTTTAAATTGGTTATTCATGTCAAACTATCTTTGACTAGGAGTTATGCCGGTTTAAAATGTATAAAAACACATCCCTGGATTGTCTTTTGTTAATAAAATATAATTGCTTACAGACCATTAGTTACAGAGAAAAATTAAACCTGTTTTCTGTTTAAAGCTTAACTGATTTAGTAAAGCAAGGAAACATTATCCATATTCAGTTAATTGAAACAATTAAGAGTGCAGCCAGGCACTTAAAATGAATGACTGTGTTTGCAGAGAGGTGCAGTAATAGCAGCACAGCTGGCAGAAATGTAATCTGTGGGAAAAGTCATTAATGGTGCAGTGCATTAATTAGTGCTTTGTTTTTATGTTTTACCAAAATTGTAAGCTCGAAAATGTGCACTATTCCCATAAACAAGGTAATGCTTGGATGATTACATGCAAGAATCTGGAAATGTTCATCAAATTCAGAGCTTGAGCAGTTCCTGGTAACCAACATATTTTGCAACTCCTTTAGATTTCAGGGAACTATTATTATATCTAAGTTTTTTTTCCCCTCCATTCAAAGCAGGTTTTTGTTTTGTGTAGAATGTAAATTCCTGATGATGACAAATCACTAGCACGTATGTAGTCATTTTGCAATAACAAGAGATCATCTTTAAAAAGTAGAATGAAGACAGAAATATCCTGCTCCAGGACAACAACCAAGCATTAGTCACGCACAGCTCTTATATAATGCTTACGTCTTCAGTCAGCATACTGACAGCTGGGCTGCTCTGCAATATTTACTTGGGGAAAAAAAGAACCTTCTCTCACTTGGCAGAAGGGAAAAATGAAGACAAGAGTTAAGGGAAGGCTAGAGGGGCACAGGGTGCTTAGCTGGGAGGTTTGCCTTTCAGGAGCCTCCGTCATCATCCTATGTCATACATTTTCCACACAGACTCTGTGTTGCCTTTAGGATACACTATTTTTGAGGAAAGGCCAAAGACTTCCATTGTAATCCAGTTCTAATCTTAATAAGTACAAGAAATCAGGGTATTTAAGATAATATTTTATTCTTGGCTTGTTGTTTTGTATATGGACAGTGACTTACGTTAAAGCTTAGCTTGGCCACAACTGTGTATTAGGTTTTCATCTCCTTCCTTTATGGAGTTAACATGTGAAGAATAGTGCCATTTTCTTCTTTGCCTGCTATTTCAAGAAGAAATTCTGCTAAGAAAACTGCCAATGTTCCTCAGGAGGATTCAGGTCTTTTTTCTTTTACCTATATTTTAGAATAAAAAAGTTATTTTTTACAATATCAGAATATCAGTTATTTATTACAATTTCAGAAAGCCCTGACTCTCGATATCAAACAGCAGAGGGTCTTTAATAAAAAATGAAATGTTATGAAATGTACCACAAAATTTATTATAAAATTATAGCAAAAGTGGTACATTTATTTAAGGGATATCATTTTTTTCTCTCTGTTTTAAATCTACTTATTTTAGAAAGTAAATATATGGTCTAGGAAAAGTGAATAGCAAGATAATTATTTTAAGAATACAAGACTGCACACAAATAGCCATCTGGTAGCAGTTTTTAAACAAAAGTTCTTAATTCCTCTCATATTGCACAACTGAATTGTGGAACTTCTTGCTTCAGGATTTGGAGAGGTGAAAATTGCAATTGGGTTCAAAATGGAACGGAGCTGCTTCATGGAAGTTGCATCCATTACACAATGTTAAATCGTCTGGAGAGAATCCTACATGATTGGTTTGTCACCTCAATGACATGATTAATCCTACACCTGAGGACTTCTGGAAGTTGATGAGATCTATTTGTTTCCAATATATTTCTCTGAATTTTCTCAGTCACAAAGTGTGTGTTTGTTGAAGTATGTATCTTCTGACAAACAATGTTTTATGTATATGGAGTTGCTCCTTAGTGGCGGTTTAAGTGTTTTATAAATATTGCATGTGTGTATCCTGATTTGAGACCATGAAATGCATGAAATACTGTTACTACCAGACATGGTGTTAGATGATGAATAATATTTCTGCTCTTTGTTCTAGGACACCGAGGCTTGTTAGACCACACATTGCACAACGCAAGTTCAAAAGTAAAGGAGAGGAAACTACAAGGGACGACTTCTGTTGGTCGAGGAAGCTTTGGAAAACCATGTTTGAGTGCACATCGTTGCAGTTCATTATTTTTTAATCCACGAAATGGTTTTCACACAATTCATTCAGAGCACAGCCCTGTGAAGCCCCGGATTGTTACTGTGGTGAAACCCAATGGGCACACGCTCAGAAGGATAACCTTGCTTCTGAACAGAAGATCGGTGCAGACTTTTGAACAGCTGATAGCTGACATTTCAGAAGCTCTGGGATTTCCACGCTGGAAGAATGACCGAGTGAGAAAGCTTTACAATCTGAGAGGTAGAGAAATCCGAAGTGTTTCTGACTTCTTCAGGGAAGGTGATGCCTTTGTAGCTATGGGGAGAGAGCCACTCACTTTGAAGAATCTGGAGCTGGTAATGCAAGAACTTTATCCAGATAATCCGTATGCTGGCAGTGCAATTCAGCAGAGCGAGGAGCAGTCCCAAAAGCAGCAGAGCAGGCTGTATGAGAAGGCTTCAAAAGTGGACAGCGGCTTTGATGAGACAGAAGCTGCCAAGAACTGCAGGGATCCCATGTCTCCCAAACCGGCAGGCAGATGTGAAGGAAAAAGTCAAGCCAAGACAAGGCAGGAGGAAAAGATGAGAACCAAAAAAAAGTGGGCTGGAGAAAGCTGGGATGGTGATCAGGGCGTGAAGCCTTCTAGAAAAGCCCGAGAAGGCGAGTGGCACTGTAGCCAAGAGAAAAGTTCTGAGAAAATAGCAGAGGAGAGTCCAGAGGAAGTATTGAGATGTGAGAAGTGTGAACGGGAAAGGCAGGCCAGACAGAAGTTGCAAAGGGAAAGGCAGGCTGAGACCTCGTTTGAGAACAGAGACCTCAGCACAGACACGTGCCAGAGGTACCATGTAGAAAGAAACGTGAAAGTCAGGAATTGCCGAAAATCTTCAGAAATTCCTCTAGACGCTGAGGAGGTTGGACTGAAGAATAATGGCAGTAGGAGGCCATGGAAGCACTTGCATAGGAACATTACTGAGGAGCTGGAAAAGCAAAAACGGAGTATTGAGAAGGAAAGGGGTCTAGAGAGGCATGAAAACCATGAGAAAGAAGTAGTAAAAATCAAGAAAACTGCTCTAGAAGCAAGGCAGATAACTCATGAAGTGAAGGAAGAGAATGGGAATAGCTGCATAACTAACCAAAGTGGTTGGCTAATGAAAGATACTTCAAGAGATGCAGGGAAACTGTCCAAAACACATAGGGAGGGCAGAGAAGGGCAAAGGACTAAAGAAGAGTTTGCCAGAAGGGAGGGGGATGCCCTACACAGAGAGAATGATGTGAGACGACCAGAAAAATCAGGAGAGCGCAGACTGAATAAAGAGGAAAACAAGGCTCAGGGACTGGAAAGCACAAGCCGGAGGCATGCTATTAAAAGCAGAACTGATGTGGAAAACCACTATGAGATTGGTAGGACCATTGGGGATGGGAATTTTGCAGTGGTGAAGGAATGTCGCCATTGCATCTCCCATGAGATCTATGCCATGAAAATCGTTGATAAGTCCAAGCTAAAGGGGAAAGAGGACATGATGGAAAGTGAGATTCTGATCATCAGGAGTCTTTCTCATCCCAATATAGTAAGCTTAATTGAAGTGTATGAAACGGAAGCTGAGATTTATCTAATCCTGGAGTATGTCCCAGGTGGGGACTTATTTGATGCAATCATAGAAAGCGTGAAGTTCACAGAACACGATGCTGCTGTCATGATCTCTGACCTGTGCGAGGCATTGGTTTATATTCACAGCAAAAACATTGTTCATAGAGACCTCAAACCAGAGAATCTTTTGGTAAGTATTGCACTCACAATCTGAATGTGCAAGAGTTGATGTATTTTCCTTTTTGTTTTGGATCCTTGGATATTTCTTAAGAAAATACAATGCAGAGAAGAGGAACTGTAGCAGGAATGTTTGGAGAAAAGAACAGAGTTTTGAAGTGAAATTACCCTTAGAGTTTGCTTTGCATGCATTTTCTGATAGTCGTGAGCACAGACAGAAGTTAGTACTAAAGTGACCTGACTTTCAGGCATAGTGAGTATTTGCATGTTATTGGAAAATATTCTGTTATTTAGCATCTAGCTTTTAGGTGCCCATGCTCAAATACCTTGCGTGAAGCACCCACTGAATCATAAGGCATCTCCCTTGCAGACCAAAATTGGTTAAAATCACCAGTTTAGCTTATTATTTTGAAGTGCTTTGTCCACTGAAGTTGCATTCTGCAGACCAATGTGCTAGTCCCCCTCCTGTAGCAGTTTCTGTCTTGTGATGATTTTGTTTCTCAAGAGCAGCAGTACGACACCTATTTCAGGTTGAAATTACCTGAAGCAGCAAGATGTGTATTGCAGTGCATTAGATCGCTGAGCAGTAAAGCCAGCTAAAGTACAGCCTGTGTGCCCAAAAGCTAAATTTGTTTTTGCAACACATTTCTGAGGCTACATTCTTTGCATTCAGCCAATCGTATGTCCTATGCTTTTGCACTAATGCTCCAAAATGCAGACCAGATAGGGAGCGAGTATTTGCAAATGTAATTTCATCTGCTGGTAGAATATAACAGCTAGCCAAAAATGGGCTATAGGTGATTTGGGCATATGTGCCAATAAGTTCTTTAATGGAATTAATATTGGGAAGATATCATTAGGAATTACTGGACAAAAAAGTAATAGCCTGTAGGATGAGGAGAGATTGGACAAGGATGGGTATGAATGGTTTGCTTCTGAGCCTTTGAATCAACCAGTGGTATGTATACTATCTCCTGCTGTATAACTTGGAGAGTCTGAACATCATTATTGGTATGTGGGCTGCATGTAAAGAAAAGATGGCGAGTGCAACTTGCCATTTTGCAGAAAGAATTGTGTTTCTAGGCCCTGTCTTCATGCTCAGTGATTTGATGTGAAAGCAAAACGTTGCTCGGAAATGAAGGGTGCTCTTCCAAGAGGCTGGAAGAACTTTCCATTGTGAACCAGGCTCTTCTCCTTTCTCCTTGTTGAAATTAAACTGGTGCGTGTGAAACACCTGAACAGGAACAAGTACTGAAGAAAAATTGAACTCACCCAAGGCTGGCAGGTCAGGGGCTGTTGGTCGTCTACTGGAGGGGAAGCGCAGAGTGCTAAGTGCTGGTATCCTGAAGCACCACTTTTCCTGAAGATCTGATGGATACCTCTCACCTCGCTTCTGGGTGCCGTTCTGCAGATGTTTAAGTCCAAGCTAGCCTTCCTAGGCTCTCCTTGTCCACAGTGAAAGGACATGGGCACGCACGTTAGGCTCGTTTGGCCGGTTTTGGAGGTCTGCTTTTGGTCAGTTGAATCCTGCCTTTCTTGCCTGTATTTTTTCCAAATTATTTAAACCTACCTAGCAAACAGAAAACATCCTTAGATTTTTGACTTTTTTTTTTTTTTTTTTTTTTTTTTTTTTTTAATTTCCCTTAAGGCAATGTGTCTCTCTACTATAAACCTCCTATGTGTGAAAATCTAATCCTGCTCCTAATGACTTTTGAGCCTGCTGGCTAATTTCCATCAGTGCTGACAGAACAGCAATCTGAGAAAGAAATATTTCTACAAGTTTCATGAAAATAAGCATCTGGGGAGAGAGGGAAAACCCTATTTCTACCTCCCACAGAAGGAAAGGTGAAAATACACTTTGCTGACTGATGAAGTACGCCCTAATGAAATTCAAGTTGATTCACACAGGGCGGAGTTGGAGACCCGGTTTTGTGCGTTCACTCTTGTTCCTTTTGTAGAACCATTGTGTAGTTACAAGCTCCTGTGCGAGTCTGTGGTTGTCCCTTTGTGTTCCCCTCTCCCTCCCTCCATCCCTGCTGAGGCTGCCGGCAGCTTCCCCGCTCCTTGGAGCGCGAGCGGGAGGCAGAAGGGTGGCGACTGCGCTCCCAAAACAACGTCTGCTCCACAGCTGCTGTGGGGACAGCTGCTCTGCCGCTCCTGGCAGCCAACACAGGCACCTGGTGGAGGACTAGGTGTTTAACAATAAAACCTTTGCGACCAGGGACGAGCAATATGGTGCATGTGGGCCCACCAAAGAATTCAGTCACTTCTGTAATGCTCCCGGGGGAGCATTTCTTGATGAGATTCTTGGCTAAAGGACCTCTTAACTCCACTGGAAGTGGCACTTCCTGAGTGGTGGGTTGGAAGTTTGTTTCAAAGGGTGGTGACTGTTTTATGGTGGTAAAAGACCTGAAGTTTTATCCTTGATCCAGCTTTATCAGTGATTGTAAACTTATCTCCCTGATTCGTCTAAACCATGCCAGTAATTCTGCACGTAATGTTGGGTTTTAGAAAGCAAAAAGTGTTATAGATTTTCATGCATTTCAGTTTTTTTCCTCCTTTATCTCCTCCTTTATCTTATATATGTATGAGAACTTCAAATTTAGCTTTTATTCAATATCAGTTTTATAATGCTATTTACAAATGTACAAAGCTCTGTGAGAGGTTTCCAAATGCATTGGAGTTAAAATCCTACTTAACCGGTTGCCTGTCAGGAGCTTTCGCTGTGACAAGCCTGCAGTGGGAATTTTCTCTTCCAGCAATGAGCAAGGGAAGTCTAGTCTGAAACTCAGATACCTAAGCTGTGCTTTCTCTTTGTGAGAAATGAATATGTCGTTCTAATACAAATGTAGTCCTGTGCAATAGCTTGCTATCATGCTGTCAGTGAAGAATCAGTGTTACCTTATGTGTTTGTTCACAGAGAAATATTTATGCTATAAATCACCACCTTAAACATCCTGTTGAATTTCACAATGTTGATTGGAAGATGTCCAGGAGGATGAAGAGGAAGCAGTCATCAGTGGGCAGGAGAACGAAAAGGGATGAGTTTGCACCTTCTCTGAAGATGAATGTGGCTTTGTATGAGAAGGCAATATTAAAATCTCCTACACATAAGTCTGGGCTAGTTAGAAAATGAGAACAGATACCCTGCTATGACATCTACGTTCAAGAGTGATGAGCAGTTGTGTCTGCCTGCAGTTCAGGGCTGCCAGGCACTTCCCATGTAGTTGAAGGACACAAATAGTGATTATGTCTAAACTGACTGCCTATAGCAAGTGTACTGAACTGACTGCTTATAGAAAGTGTACTGAATAGAGTTCCTCCTTTTCCCTGTCTCTGCAGGCAGGTAACACGAGGCAGGGCTTTCAAATGGGCTTTTGGAGACATTTGCTGCCTTCCCTGCAGATGCTGTAACAGGTATCTGGTTAGGCAGATACCCAGGCATCCCAGTAGGGCTAGTATGATCATCTAACGTTATCCTTTTTGTTCTGTTAGCACCGTTTCACACTGGCTCTGCAGAGCACGTGCTGTAGGTGTGGGAGGCCTGGTTAGGTTTCTCTTGAGCAGGCTCTGGGTTTCTGTAATGCTGCAAAGAGCAAGTACTTGGTTTCAGAAGAACCAAGAGTGACCTAGGAACCTTTTGCTTATGGGTGGTGTATATGTTTCTATGATGAAAAGTACTTTCATGCTTTCCTGCTGCCAGGTAAAGGGAAGAGCAGACTGCAGTGTGCAAGGGTTTGGGTTCTGCATCTGAGCTCACAGCCCATGGGCCACATCTGCGTTATTCCGAGGACAGTATTACTGAAGCTGCCCAGGGCTGAGGTTTCCAGGCCTGCTGACAGCTGCACGCTTTCCTGGAAACAGTTGTCACCAAACTGTGAGAAGTTCCTGCACGTTGGGCTGCTTTGTGAAGTGCAAGTCATCTACTTCTCCCCTGGAGGAACAGACAGTGCAGTATTGCCACCTTGTGCTCTGTTGAGAGAGTGGAGTTTGATGTCCTGATGAAACAAAAATCCAAATAGTGAATTTCACAAACCAGGGCAACCAGATGTGCACTGCTGCCTTTGGTAGGATGGGATTTTTTTTTTTTAGTGCACTACCACTGTTTCCTATATGTTTTCTATCTAAATTCTCTGATGATATGTTCACAGCACATTATGATAAAACATCATGAAGTTCTCTGCTTAAAAAAAAAAAAAAAAAAGTTGCAAACTACATTTTACCTTTCTCCAGCAAACATTTTTACTGCCTGGCTGTGGTGAACTTTATTTTCAGTTTCACACTGAAAACTATTTTTTTTCTTTGGAAAATAACAACCCCCCAAAACATTTTGTTGGATGGAAACTAGAAGACTGCTCATTACTTGCCTGTAATGTAGCAGAGCAATTTTTGTCCCATCTGTGTCCTTAACTGTCTCATAAAAGAGACTATCTTGATTTTTTGCCATCTCGGGCATGTAGGATAACAAAGGGTCAAGTGATAAAACATGGTGTATGTGTGTAATATCATATACCAGCTTGTCCCTTCAGAACCTGTAAATCCATGTTTCTATGGGCTTCTTTTAGACATACTCATTGCACATCTTTTCCCCAGAATTATGAAGATGAACAATTTCTCATTTAAAGCAACATGACACTTCTTAAAGAATGTTGGAATATCACTCACCAGTGTTAAGGATGCTGATGTGTTTTATTACCTTGCAAACTGTTCATGCCTTGACCTTTGAATATTTTCTTTCTTAAAATAATCTGTCATTAACTACATGACAATTTAAAGACAGACAAAATTAGAATGAGAAGAAGTATTTTGATTACTTTCCAGGTGGATATAGGAGATAGGAACTTCAAGGGATCTATTTCTCTAACTCTTAATAAAGCCTAACTGTGACTCATAGTTGTTTCCAGGCAAGCGAGTAGCAGAGTGATTTGCAAATAAATAAAGAGAGTTTTTATTTTTACTTCTTTTTCTGAGATCTTTGTGAGGAATATATGCTTTTTGGTGGTACTGTGAAGTCAGTGACTTACTGATTTACCTAGGAATATCACATTTCAGAATAGAGAAAGCTTACAGCTTTCCTCTTTTCAAAGGAAAAGAATTTGTTTTCACAAGAGAAGAAAATGAACTTTGAATCCACTCTTTTACTTTTCATCCTCCTGCATTTTCCTTTCTTGAAAGTTACTGTGCTAGAGTTTTTCAGAAAGTTTTCTTTTTCATGATTATTTCTCCCCTTAAATATATACACTTAGTACATCCAAAAAACATTCAGAATACTGTTTATCAAAATATTATTTCCGTTTCAACTTGATTTACTTGAAAGCATTATTATCAGGACTTACTTCTTCCTGCTTATTAACTACTTCCTTTATATTTCCCTGTCTTCAAATGAATTTGGGCTGAATATATATTTTGCTATTGTTGTTGCCCATAGGTTCAGCATAATGCAGATAAATCTACTACACTGAAATTAGCAGATTTTGGCCTTGCAAAGCAGGTTACGAAACCCATATTTACTGTGTGTGGAACACCAACATACGTTGCCCCTGAAATACTTGCTGAGAAGGGTGAGTGTTTATATATTTTAGTAAATCATATGATTACTCTGAACTTTCTAATCATGGAAATATTCCAGAACACTTCAACCTATCAATATGTCTGTACAGCAAAAGAGACTGGCTAGCAGTATAATCTGTGAAAGGAAAGAAAATCTTTTAGCTTTTGAAAAACATAGCCATGACACTGATCATGTGAACGGTTTTAAAGTCTAAAGTAATGTAAATGTGATATTTTTCAAACAGGCATGTTTGACAAGACATGAAATACCATAGATAATAATTGCTGAAATAGAATAAATGAGCAAGAGCAAGCTGAGGATGGTCACCCCTATTTCATGTTTGCAATTCAAATAATTATCCAAGGTCCATAATAATGCAAAACAATTGTGAAAATGCATGCCATACTTATGTAAAAAACTCCAACAGTGGACAAAAAAAATAAAGAAGAAAAACACACAACATATGTAGTTCAAATTAGAATAAGATTCGGCAATTTCATATCCAAGAAGATTCAGACTTGGAAAAGAGTTCTGTTGATGACTCAGGCAAAGCTATTTCTGTTTCTTGTTCTTTGGAGCTGATTTGGGCATCTCCAGTTCTATTTCGTTTCAGTGGAAACTTGGCACTTTCATAGTGCTTTTTTGGATGGAAATCTGAGAAGGACTATTTTACAAATATAAGCTGTGTTTTTTCAATTAGGCTGCAATTGACACTGGCCTTGTGAGACAGAGAACGTGTTGAAGAAAAGAGGGACTTTGTGAGAGCTGCAGTTGTTAACAAACAGTACAGCTCTGCTTGAAAACATGGTGTACCAGCCACCAATTCTTCAGCTGACCTCATCTTTTTAAGAAGCTGAATAAACCTGTGTTTCTTGGAGAATGAAATAAAGAAGTTCCCTATAATTTGTGACTTTTCTCTCTAACACAGGACTTTTGGTAAAAGATAGTCAGCATGTGGTTTGTCTTTTTCTCCTAAGGCTATGGGCTCGAAGTTGATATGTGGGCAGCCGGTGTGATCCTGTACATTCTCCTCTGCGGATTCCCCCCTTTTCGCAGTCAAGACCGTGACCAGGAGGAGCTGTTTCAGATCATACAGCTGGGTCATTATGAGTTCCTTTCCCCATACTGGGACAATATTTCTGCAGGTAAGAGCCATTGTTTATACTATATCTGAGAAGTGACAGACTTCTTTCCTGGAATAGATAGACACCTAAATTAAACTTTTGGACAGAATGAAGAACTTGGTGAACTTTGGGGTTGTCTTCACAGATCTGTTTCATGTAAATCTGTGTTTGTTTCAAATCTGAAGTTAGTCCTCTGGTAATACTGCCCTCTGTGAATAACGGATATGATTGATTTAACTGATTACTCCCTTTCTGAGGCAAGAGCAAGATTTACCTCACCTTGCTTCTATGAATTGCCTCCATGAAAAAGGCACCACAATCAATCAATGTTAGATTGATAATCTGAGAAGGAAATCCTTTCTTGGCAGAGCTCTGTATGAAATGAATGGGGCCTGCGCTTAGTGGTGTCTCTTCTTCCACAGGCTGGTATAGTACTTTCCTTATGGATTTTTTTCAAAACTGAAAACCTCCAAACCCCTCTCCTTCTGCAAAATTAAAACAAACAGCTCTATACCAACAACCTTTCTCACCAGAGTTCTACAACTTTTAATGCTCTCTGACAAATCAGATACCCACCACTGATTTCTGTGAATAAGACCATCTAGCCTGATGCTGACAGCATGCTATCCAGATTAAATTCCCTTCCCTTTTTATTTTTAACCCCGTTTTATCGGGCAGAAATGTGTCAGTAAAGGGCATGGTGGAGATTTGAGCTCTTTTGCCTATAGTACTAGGCTTACTTGCTAGGATATCTCCTGGGATGTCCACCAAAATCATTATAGTAAAATGAATAGGATTTTTTTTTTCTGTGGTATAACTGCCTGAATTTTCATGTCACTTCTCTCCTTTCTCCTTTTCTGTTTTTCATAATAGCAGCAAAAGACCTTATAACCAGGCTGTTGATAGTGGATCCCCAGAAGCGCTACACAGCGAGACAAGTACTTCAGCATCCTTGGATCAGAACAGCTGGAAAAACAAACAACAGAAATTTACAGAGGGAAGTGACAAAAAATATTGAACGTCATTTCCGGAGCCAGCGCCGCAAGGGGGCTGCCGATGGGGACACCTGAAGTCTCTTCAAGCTAATCTAGTCATCTTTTTTTTTTTTTTTTTTTTTTTTGATTAACTAATAACTTTTCATAGCTCTTTGGTATATAGTTGTTGATGGCCATTGCAGGGCTTTTTTTTTTTCTCTTTTATTTTCAGACACTGGAAAAGGACAGGAATCATACTCTAATCCACCTCCCTCTAATATTAGTTGGGAGTCTTGTGCTTGACATAGTGGAGACTGGATATCTTCTTGATAGTATCCTTTTTTTTTTGTTAAATAATGACTAGGACTTTTACATTTCAAAATAGGTATCATTTTTAGGTAACAAATGTTTGTTTCTGTAGTCGACATAAGCAAGGACAGTGAGGTGCTCTCTCTATTCCTTTTTGTATATTTCCTTTTAGGAGTTTTATTTATAGTGTTATCAAAGTGGCTGTCTGGATTTACATCCTGAATATATATATGTTATATGTGATATGATATACATCCTCTAGACTGCTTATCACCATTTCCTGTGGGCAACAGAGAACATGAGGAAATAAAACATAAATATATCCCTAAAATATAAATATATTTTATTTATGATGAAAATATAAAACAATAAATATATCCCATAGCTGTAGGATATGTGGAGTAAAAGGCAAGCTACTATTTATTAAGCTGTGAGAGAAGAAAAATCCTTATAGACTAAACCAGATATTCTATATTATCTCCCTTGGCAGCATCTTTCATTAGATGCTTTCTGAGACAGGACAATAGACTGTACCATGCGTCTATTAAGATATGGTAGTTTCTGTGTATGTTCTGTAGTAGTTTCATAGGTCTTTGAGAAGAGATGGGAAGATGTGGTTCTATGTCATGGCTCATACATTTTCAGGACTGTAATAATACCTTGCAAGGTGATTTTCTTCCTACTCTGGAAGAAGAAGTCTGGATGCATGCATGGAATTATTGCCTTCCCTTTTTTTAAACTTGGTTTCTTCTTGGGAGCCATCTGTATGCATCTGTGACTCCTCTTTGCGGGAGAGGAGACAACTAGGAAGCTGCTTTTGTGACTTTACAGTGTTCACTCTTACCTTTTTGGTTCACTTTCTGTCAACATGCTTGGCTGCTGGATTGCTTTTATATGCTTTGTTGGTATAGTTTGCAACCTTTCTCATTGCTTATGTGAGAATGGGCACTAGGATAAAATTACATTAGAGATAAACTAAGAAAAAAGAACTTCTTGTTAGGCTAGGGAAATTTCTCCTGGGAGAAGTGAGAGATGCTTCTGCTATTTATAATTGCATTGGATGGAGTTTTAAAGAAATCCTTGGGGAAAAATCCAGTCCTGAGAATGATCATGACCTAGAACAGCTTTTGTATCTTGGAATTTTTGGTTAACTAATCAAACCCAAAGAACACATTTACTGTCTTAGTCATTTGTCCATGAGTTTCATGTTAGCAAATAATATTTAAAATATTAGTTTTAATTCATAGGTCATACAAATGAGAGTATAAATTTTAGAGTTGCTTAGCTGCTCTGTGCCTGTGTGTATCATAGTGAGGAGGTCAGGAGCATTTAAGAATGCTTAAGTACTATATTTTCCTAACTCTATGAACCAGAATATTATTTCTGATAAATAATGAAGTTGTGTAACCTTTCTAAATTACCAGAGATTTGAGTACTGCCATCATGTTTCCAATTCAACATGTGATTGTTTTGCAACAAGAGTGTTGTGTCAAAGTAGAGACAATTGAGCTATAAATAGAGAATTCCACTTTCAATTACCTGGCTCATTTTCAGTGCATATTGGATTAAGTCTTGCTGTGGAATCCAACTACTTATAAAACAAACTGTCAAATCATCACTGTATGTACTATTTGTTTGATATGTCATCCCTCTGCTTAGAGACTCTGGGTTAAAAAAACTCCTGGAAACAAGAGTCCTTTTTCAAGTTAAGGTCATGGATAGCCTCATATTCTAACTGCATTATTGGCTTTTGTGTATGAATAATCACTTCTTTCTCAGTTTGGGTCTACCTTGGAGAAGAACCTGGAAAAATAGGTTATGAATTGCAAAGTTATTTATTGTAATTCCCTTGAAAAAATAATACAGTGATTTAGTAATTAAGTTTGAGTTGACAAAACTATAGTTTATCAGGAATTATTATTTTAATTTGGAGATTTTGGGTTAAGGGCAGTCTTGCTACCTTGAAGAACTAGTCTACAGTCTTTTTCATGGTACAGAAGTTAGAGAATTTGCTTGTAATAAATGTAAAAGTCATTATTTTCTCAAAGCTCTTGGTCTTGTCGCAAGTGCTCCAGCTCCCAGAGTGACTGCACACAACCTGTGCTGTTTGCCGTCACCATACGACTTCTCTGAGTACAGACATTGCCAAGGCACAGGATCGGTGGTGTTGCTGATGGACATGCAGCACTAGACCTTCCTTCTTCAGGCTAGGAGCTCAGAAAGCTTCCAGGTTCTTCTCCTCAGGGCTTTTGCCTCCTTTATCCCACCTATTTAGTTATTCCTTCTTTTCTTCCACAACTTCCAAGGTTTTTGCTCTGCTTTTGTGCTGTACTGGATTCCCAAGCAATCTGGTTTTAGTTGCTTGAAAAAGTGGACACGTGTGCATATGATCTTGGTGAGCTTAGCATAAAGGTTCCCGACCTGAGGGCTTTCTTGCTGAAGCTGAAACTTAATAGATCTAAGAGGGCTCAGCCAAAGAACCAGTGAAAATCCCTTCTCAATCCCTGAGATCTTCAGTAACCCCATGCCTACTGCTGCCTCGTCTCAGGCTTTTCTCTTGCTACTGCTCTACCTTCCAACTCAGAGCTGATTTGTAACATGTGCAAGACTGTCACCTGCTTGCTTTTTCTCCAAGTGTCCAGACCTGGAGTTGCATCCAGTCTATATACAGAACCATAGAAGGTTTGTTGTGTTTAGAAACTACTCTTTCCAAAGGGAAAAAAAAGTATCAGTCTGAAGTCTGCCTTCTCTTAGTTTCTCTCTTTCTTATATTTCTCTCAGTTTAAGCAGTTGTACGGAAAGTACTTTTCTGTCACTTTTTTTGGGCACATCATGTTTTGGACATTTGTTCTTTCCTCCTCGAGTCCACCAAGTACAAATCTTTATGGTTAGTATGCTTATTCCTGCAAGGTTATGGGCCCTTTACCTGGGATGAAGGGATATATTGACACTGTTGGTTCTACCATGTGGTGGAGACAGAGAAATTTTCTAAATTAAAGTAGGTTATAGACTTCAGTGTGAAAGTGATTTTTTTCCTGGTAAAGTAAATAGTGTATGTTATAGTTTCCAATTTATTTGAAATAATATTTGAAATAATATTCAAAAAATATTTGAAATAATATTCAAAAAATTACTTGGCCAAGTATTTTCAGTTTGCTTTGCTTAATTTAGCTATTTGGGAAATGTTGTTTTGAAAAGGTTAACAATTTCATTATTGTGTGTGCCTTCATTTACACTTCCAAAGACCAATTCTGTTGGAGTCGTGCAAGCACTTCCAAATACGCTTGACTTTGCTGCTGTACAGAAGCTGTTAAAATTGACCCAAGTCTTGGCAAAACTGTAGCTCAACTTCATATCAATGCCATTTTTGTCCTTGTGTTGCATTAGTCATGTTCACTACAACATGATTTTTCCTTAGAGCAATCATGACTAGCAGAGCTAGTTCCATTAAAGCTTAATGCATACAGAAACGAATTCTCCTGTCATTAACTCTTGTTTTGTAAAACCCTAGCTTGTTTATTTAAAAATAATTTTGCTTTGTGGAAATAGACATTATAGCTGAAATTCACACCTGACTCTGTAAGTGGATTCTTCAAAGGATACAGCTTCTTAGTAGTTAAATGTACATTTCAGTTCTAATATTAAAAAAGTTATTTTCCTGCAGGCATGTGGAACTCTATCAGCTGAAATAGAAGAAATAAAAATAAATCTACCATGTTGATGATGTTTCAGAAGCAGCTATTATCTCTCCAGGTTTGAGCATGTGTGACAAAGTGTCTTCCAGTAAGAATCAGTACATGCTGTCATTTATTACGTGCTGGTACTTCAGGGACCGCAGACTACTCACTATTAGAATAACTGTCTGTCAGGAATGACTTTTATGATAATCACTCGTATTTATTGCACTGCATTTTACGGATGTGCATAAAGGGGCTAATTAAGACTGATTTAATGCTTTGCTGTTGTGAGTGGGATTCAGCTGTGTTTCCTGTGGTACTAGTAGTTGAAGTCAGTCCAGCCATATTTTTATTCAAATGGACCATTAAAGTTGTCACTGCTTCATGCTGCTTGCTGGGAAAGGAATAGATGACCCCTTGCATCCAGTCACTGATTCACTCTTGCTTTGCAGTATAAGCACAGATTTGGTATTCCTGTAGAATTTCGTCTTTTGAAATTAAAGACGTTTTGATAATGTAGGAGTTAGAAAAACAGAAAAAGTAAAGCTAATAATCCTGAACAGCCACTGGAAATATATTCTGTTTTCTGAATTCAGAGCTAGGAAATGAAAAGCTGTGGCTGTCTAGAAATGTAGAACAAAATCAAAGTTATTCCTGTATTATTTGAGTAATTCAAGTGATAAGAATATTTAACCTTATGAAAATGAAGAGACATGCAAGATACTGCTAGAGGTAAGGATTTAAGATCTGCAGTGTTCAACTTTTGAAAATGTTTGAAGTTGCTGTATTGAATAAGTGATTTAGGATGCTCCTTCTAATAACTGGAAAAACAAACTTATTCCTGCATCATGATTTCTGTGTTAGGTGGTAATGCTTTCTAGGTTTCAGTGCCTGTCATTGTATTGTGAGAAACCATTTTTCATAAAGAATTTGAGCATACAACCTTCTAGATAATGTTTGATGCCAAGGGTTTCAGGGATGAAGGCAGTTTTTCTTGAAAATGGCAAGTGATCATTAACCACTGTGATAAGGTGTCAAGCAAGTGTGGCTGCTGGCTTTTCCAACGGGGGGGAAAAAAAGCAATTTTGTGATCCTAAGCGTTTGTAGTTGTCTAGCTAGAAAAGTTGACAGTTTTAATGAGAATGAAATGTGTCAACATGTAAACTTGCCATTTATGAAGCTCAGAGGAAAATTTCTCTGGGCCACATGGGAGGATGGAACTGAAGAGTTCAGATACATTTTATTCATTTCAGCTTTGCTGGAAAAGGATGCTTGCAAAAATAATGTTCATATGATGACTGATGTGTGAAAGAGTTATTATTGACCAGTATTTCAAAGGGAAGTGTAATGTTGTATGACTAAAAATGCAAGTATGTGAGCTACTCAGATACAGGCCGCACATGTCCTGATGGAACTCTGTACTTTAAACAAGAGAAAAGAGAGACCGTATAAAGTAGTCCTGCAACAGAAGATGAGAAGAAAGTAAAGGGAAAAAGTGGAAAAAGCAAGAGGAGTAAAAACTAAAAACAAAACAAAACAAAAAAAAATTCAAAAATATTCTATTTTCTTGAAGTAAATCGATGCTGTAGATAAGTTTAACAAAGCTTTAATGAGAGAAATAAAGAACATTTTTTTTTCCCTCTCCCTATGTTGATGTGTAGCATTCCCAGGATGTTGTCTACTACTTTCTGTGTCTGGGGATAATAGATCCAAAGTGGCTACTCTAGCAACAGAGAAGATTCTCCAACTGGGTAATTCCCTAACACCAGGCCTGGAAAAGAATCCCTTTAAAACAAGCAAAACTGAAACTGCTCCACCATGTAAATAACTCTGAGCAACTGTCAGCCACACAAGGATGTTGCAGAAATTTTATTTTTAAACGCTTTCATAACTCACATGCTTAATGTACCAGGGCCTAACAGTTAGAGCTGTGTAATATAAAAATAATAAATCCTTCACCACAGATCAAGCCCCATATCAATTAACTGTGAGCAACCATGAAGGCTGTAAAGAGAGTATTCCAAAATCCGTGTGTATGTACGGAGCTCTCCTGGAAAGGGGATATAAGAAAGGCACAGAAAACTTGAACAAATAAGGCAAATAAAACACTTCAGTGCCAGGAAAATGAGCTGACCTCTGAACATGATGGTCACTAAAAATGATCCCATGTTTATTTATTGGTAATCATACTCAGTTTGAGGATGTGTTGTTAAAAGACATCCATAAGGGATTTCAACTTTCTGTTAAATAATGATAATATTTAGGTTTCTGAATTGATCAGACAGTTTTGAAAATTACATCCTTTTCTTAAGTACTTGATTATCTGCTAGTTGTTAATCCAGTCTTAAAGGAAAATAGAAACAGAGATCTATTTTAGCATTAATCCTGGCTCCTATGTGCTTGTCATCACCAAAGAGTCCCTCTCAGTTGTCTTCTAAGACAAAATGTCTTGTTGGTGCTTCTGGAATCTTCAATTCAAACTTATTTTGTGAGTATTTTGTGAGTATTTTGTGAGTCCCAGAGCAGAAATTTCTCCATTCGCATATACATACCTTCTTCCACATTTGAATAGAACATTTCTATATGAGTATTAGTACTGTACTCAGTGATGCTAGCAGTTTTAGTAGTTTTAGATATGCCCTGAAGAATTTTATTTTTTGGGGGGGGAAGGAGAGAGAGAAAAAAAACTTCTGAAAGTTTTTATATTTATTCTTATATATCCACATGTGTACAATTTTACAAATCGACTTTGTTATATACATTCTTGTGTTTTAGCAAGAGATACTTCGCATTGTTGAGGTGTGAGGATATTTTCCTCTGTCCAGCTTTGAAACCTGTGTTGTTAATAACAGTAATAGTACTACTTAGTCCTTGTATTACTCTTCACGTTATTCAGAGCTCTTTACAAACATGAACTAATTAATCATCACCAAGCCCTTATGTGGCAGGTATTTATTCTGGCTGAGTGTTTGCATTCATAAATAAGAATATGCTAGACATGGCTACTGTCAATCAGGCTAATTGATTTAAATGCGTAATTGGGTAGATTCCCCCAGGTAAGTTCAGTTTAAAGAAAGGTTATGTTGGAGAGGGCAATCATGCAGTTGGGAAAAGAGGAGTGCAACAGGAAATCCTCAGGCAGGGAAGGGTTGGGGATGCTGCTGTTAGTGTTTTTAAAAGCATCTGGGAGACAGGGGCTATGGTGTTACTGCCTCAAGGTATTTTGAAGTTACATGGAAAATCTAATCGTCTAAACTGGGGGTTTTGTTTGTTTTTGAACAGGAGAAAGACAAAGAGAAAATAAAGTAGTGAGGAGTGGAAGTCTCTCAAATTAAAGTCTGGATCAGCACAAGAGCTGTGGTGTTTGCGGAGCTGAGTCTTTAGCAGCTTGTACACAAAGCTACCCGAGATGTTACTCTAACTAGGCGAGCTGATGTTCATAAGCCTCCAAAAAGCAATTACTGCTGCAAGACCATGTGCACCAGGTCAGCAACCTGTGCTGAACTGCTGCTCCTTTGTAGAATTTCCTTTTTTTCCGTAAGCTGGGAGGAAGCAGGGAGAACAACCAGGGATTGCAGGAGGCTGTTCTCTGCCTAAGCAAAGGTTTGAACTTCCTCATCTGGGCTTTTATTTTGTCAGATAATGACAGCTCCCTTTTATATCTTGGAGAAGAAGACCATTATATAAGTTGTTGGAGGCTAACATGGACCAACCTAAACGGTTTTTACTATAGTGTTGAGTGGTAGTTAATATTTCAAGTGCTGGTAGAAGGTACTCAAACGATAAAGCCTGCTCTGGCTGGGAAATACAAGTTTAAGGACAACACAGATGTTAACTGGAGATTGAATGGCAAACTACCTTTTTAATTGCAATCACTTCAATATACAAATGCATGTTCTTAGAATTATGCATGCAAAAGATGGAAGGCCTGGATAAAATTATTATTCACCCTTCCTATCCAGCTCAGATACTGTGTTTCAGGCTTGGGGCTGGGGACTTCACTGCTGAACGCATCCACGAAGCTTCATGCATTGAGTGCAAGACACGCATATTCACCTCCTTCCTGCGCAGGTCCTGCCACCTGGGCTGTGCTTTGCCCTCTCACATGATGTAGCGCCATGATCCCATTGTGCTGCAGACAGGGTTGTCTCCTGTGGGGCTACGGAGGAAGGCAAGGAAGTCACAAATGGACTTGGCACAAATCGGCAAGCATTGCCAATGTAAACCCGGGGCTTATCAGGGCACCCCAAGAGCTTGCCTATCTACCCCAGCTTCTCCTGAACATATCCTATTTCCATGATCCTCCAGGGGATGAGAGGGCATTTCAGGAGGTCACTACTTCATTGCCTTGTTCCAAGGTACAACTCTTGTGGCAGTCCTGACAGACACTATCTAGCATGTTCTTGAAAAGCTTCAAGAAAGATCTCACAAGCTTCCTGCGCAATTTTTAGTAGTACTTTATAGTCTTCTTACTGACACATGATTCCCTCTTACTTATTTTTTGCAGCAATCTTTATAAAACTGAAGGTAGCTCCCTCAAGGGCCAGTTTTTTGGAGAAGTGGCAGTGCTGGCTTGGGCCTTTGAGCTAGAAAATAGTTGGAAGGTGGTTCAAATTGTCAACGTTGTCAGTTCTGTTCCCCTGGGGGTTTGTGGTCATTCTCCCATATGTTAGCAATAGCTTGAGCTCATCAAGCCTTCAGTGGGATTGATATCCGTGCTCTAGCCTATGTTTTTTCTAGCCTGTTTATGCTTCCGCTCACCACTGTGTGTGTGTTACTGGTGCCATCTAGGTTGAGTCTTGCCCCCTTGTACTGGACCTATCTCATATGAACCCTCATAGCTTGGGACATCTCTATGGAAGAAACTAGGATTTAATGGCATTTTATGTGAAGATTCTAAAGTGTTTCACTTAGTTAAATACTATCAACTTTAAGGAAAAGAAGATCTATGAAGACTTTGCTGTCATTACTATTTCAAATTTCTCTTGCGGGGAATCCAGAGATCCTCCAGCTGGACTCTCTTGTATTAGGGGCAGTGCAGGCAGGGAGAAAATAGAAGCTTAGAAACTAATATAAATATACACACATGCACACACATACATATATGTATACAGATGTATATACATAGACATTTCTTCAAAATTTAACTACTGAAAGCAGTTTTTGTGGAAATTTACAGTGAAAGTGAGAAGAAAGTAATGTTTTTTTTTTGCAACTGTAGCCTGATAACATTTCTAAGATGGTGTTGGTCAAACAACTACTAAAACCTGGGAAAAAAACATACACTTAGGTAATATTTAAGTATCACATAAGGATATACTTGTCTTTTTAGTGTCTCTCTGTAAAATCGGGCTCTTCTAATTTTAGGAAATTAAAATTTGCCACTATATTTCTTTGCAAACACCTGTGCATGTGCATACATGTTTAAAATGATGGCTTTATACATTTGTGCTTTCTCATTTTTTTCCAGTGGTACTGATTCTTTCCAGAAACTGTACTGCTCACAGTACAAAACACTCAAGAGGGTTTTTTTTCCATTAACTAAAGTGATAGAGGCTTTCACATCTGCAGTGTCTTGAAGTGTCTCTTGAAGTGAAAAGCCTTTTAGGTAATTCTGTTTTTCACTAAAGCATTTTCAATATTTCAGACCAAAAAAACCCATCTCTTGTTATGTGGCTGTGTTTAGGTGTAGTGACTTCTGCAAGTCAGTCATCACAAGTACATGATAGACTTATTTGTCACATGTTATATTTGTCACACCTAGGTCCACGAGACTTGTCAGCTGGTCTGTCTACAGGTGATATAAAGCTCTATATATGATATATGATGCATAAAATCATGAAGAAAAGGAAAATGAAAAGGAGGGGAAAAAAAAGAGAAATGAAGGAGGGGAAAAAGAGAGCTGAAGTCCTGCAGAAGCCGACTTTTTGGTAGAAAGACAAAGTGAAAAGGCTGGCGCATGTTGGTTTGTCCAGCATGGCCAGGCAGTGTGGGTCGTTTTGAGCCTGTAGGGCGCTTGGTACAGGCTCTTCATGCCCAGCTTGGCCTTTACTGAGCTTTTCTTCCTCAGTGCTTGCATTTCTGGGGGACCTTTTTATTTATTATTACCTGAGGTGGTTGATGAATTCACTTATGTGCTTGGTATGTTCTCCCGTGGCAGTCACAGGGAGAGGATTTCTTGTGCTGGTTCCAATTTCCCCTCATATCAGTTCAGCTCTTATAAAAACACCTCGAAGCAGTCCACCGAAATAACATGGCTAGGAGCTTTCTCGTGCTTTGCACGAGTCTCCTGGCATAACTAGTGGGAATTAATTGTTAAATGGATACACTTTTTTCATCTTAATAGAAGGTGTGTCTTTTCTTTTTCTTTTGAAGTTTTCTATTAACAGTCAACAACACTTGTGTAAGTCATTTCCCACAAGTCTGTCTCCCTTGCTAAGAATAAATTATTTAGTATATTTCTGCTCCAGGCGTCTTGAGAATATACAGAAAAACCCCACAGTGCCCAGGATGATCGTCACTGCTCAGTGCGCCCAAGGGAACCCCATGAGTGCAAAACCCCATCGAAAGCATGGGTGCCACATGCAAATAATTCGTGATGAGAGTGTGTGGGTGGTCATTGCTGCTCCAGGGTCCCTGGCACCCTCCTTGGCCACCCATGGAGCAGGAGGAAGCTCAGGCAACAAAGTGGGTGCTCTCTTTGGAGGCAAGTTGGGCAAGGCAGGAGGCAAGGCGTTTGTTGCTTGCAGCAAGTGGGGCTTGCTCTCTCATAGCCTCTTCTGCTGTATTTTTCTTTGCATTTAGTTGGTCGTGATGCAAACTGTAATGGGACCCCTCACTCTTCTCACCAGGAGACCAAACAGCAGTTCATAATATGGCTGTTGGTCATTACTTGCTTTTGGGCTGGGTTTCAGCCAACAAATACATGGTGCTTTTACCATGCTTATCTGTAAGATTCTTCTCACAGCCCCAGAGCCCTGATTTTTCTTCATGTGTTGTTTAATTTTAATTTTAATTTTAATTTTAATTTTAATTTTAATTGTGTTTCTGAAGAAGTCAATGATGAAGTGAAGCCCACCAGGTGGTGCTCTTGGAATAAAAATGACGAGGACTTGGCAGAGACTGGAAGAGAGCAAGGGACACAACAGCTTGACATTCATCTGAATTTCCATAGAGAAAAGCATTGAAGACATGTCCTCCCTCTCCCTTCTTTCATGGGAAGTCTCTTCGTGCTGGTCCAAGCACTGGGATTGTTCCACACGGGAGAACATCAGGAACATGTCCTGGGGATGTCTGGGCTCTTGGAGCCACATGTGCCAGTGCTGAGTGAGACCTGCAGGTGCCTCTGAGGAGCAGGGTTGGCACCTTCTTGAGTGTGACTGAAAAGTCTCTTTTCCTTTCCCCTGGGAAATTCCCAGAGTTTGTCCTGATGATACTATTCTTTTTTTCTTTTCAGAAGCACTTCTGCAACAAATAATACTTCTTTTTTTTTTTTTTTTTCCCAGTTAGAAGTCTTAACCACTTTTACCTACCTTTTTGCCCTTACCTCTGTTTCAGCTTGTCTTTTCCAGAAATAAACAGATTTGTGTCCGGTGCCAAGATGAGCAGCACAGTTGTTAGCAATATGCCATCTGGCACCATCAGATACCAAGAAAAAAACAGAGATGAATGGGACAGTCTTGTAAATTGTGTCTTTGAGTGACAAATAGATTAAGGGTGGAGGGAGATACTTGGAGATAAAACATGTTATTTTGTTCTGTGCCTTACTAAACTCTGTGGGCTGTTCTCTTTCCTTTGAGAGAGAGCTGAAGAGCCTTAGGTTCGGATGCTGGCTCCCAGCTCGGCTTTCTGAGCAGCTGAAGTTGCTGGGATGGGCAGGACACGTCTGAAGGGGGGATTCCTCCCCCAATGAAGCCTTCAATGTTGCCTGAAGACAAGGGGTGCCTTTGGAGCTCGGCTCCTTTCCTCTAGCCCTCGCCTCGCTTTTCTTTCCAGAGTCTTCCTTCTGCTAGAAATGGGTGCCTGACTCACATGGTGCTCTGCTGCCCTGGTTCGTGTGCCTGGCTCCTCCAGGAAGCCTCTTGCATTGACACGAAAGGACCAGTACGCCTTTGCCGTACTGGTGAGAGGTTTTGTATGAGACATGGTCATTACATGGTCATCAGCTTTCCTTCCTGGCACAGCACCGGCCTTCCCAAACTGCACAGGGAGTAGCTGGCTCAGTACACAAAAAACAAGACTACTTGACCATGACTACTTCTCTTGTAGCTGGTTACATTAACAATGAACAGACACTAGGACAAAACACTGGAGTTACTGTAGGCAGACTTGTCATTTAATGGTTCATCACTGCTCTGCAAAAAGAGTAGCCAGTGTCTGAAAGCAAATCTATTTCTTCTGTTATTTTCAGGCTGTGCCAGGGGAACCTCAGCTATTTATAGCTTCTTTGAACCGCTAATGGAGTAATTGCAGCCACCTCTTGCTCCTGCAGATGGCAATTCTGGCCATGCCAGGTGCTTTGCTGGCTAAAAAGCCCCAGCTTTGAGAATTGATCGCTTAAGGCCTGGATTTAAGCCACCCTGCTGCTCCTGTTAAAGCATCCCTGCTGTTGCCATGATCATGGGGCAGCCAGGAAGCACAGAGGCTCTTATGGGACATTCCAGCCTTATGAGGACAGCAGGGGGAATGAGAAATAGCAGCAGCCCCACAGGAACTCAGTCTAGATGTCCAGTGCAGAGAACCATTTCTCAGCAACTTCCTAGTCTTTCATGGTAAATTGCTGTCCTGCTGTGATGAGCAAATGGAGCAAATCAGAATTGTTTCTGGATTTTCTTTCCCTGGTAGAGAATAGATGCCACAGGGACATGATGCAGCTATGGGAATCCTGCAGATGGAAGGATGAAGAAGGGAGAACAGCTGGTTACATGGCCTCTTGTGGCAATATTCTCTCTAGTGAAACCTGCTTTCTGCTCTTTTGAGTAGCTGGATTCTGAGAAATGCTAATGAGGTCTCAGAGCTTGAATCGTCATTAAAGATGCAAAGCATGGTATAAATGGTGTTGCTCCCTGGCCTGGGCCTCCTGAAGTCACTGGAAAGCTGGAGTTTGAACCTGTGGAAAATAGCACCAGGACTGAGCTCACTGTATGACATTAGTTTGCAAGGCTTGCTAAATTTGCCTTGCACTACCCAAAAAGTTTTTTGATGAGCAAGAAGGCTGGCATGAAAATGGAACTATTATTCAAGTCTGAAAATTTGATTAGGGTTCATGAGCTGTCTTGAAGACAACTCATCTAATCCTTTCGTGATTTCTTATTTATCAAAAACATATCTTCATAGGTCTCTTAAGGTAGCTAGTTTTGCAATTATGTTTGCATTGACTGGAAAAGACTAGGTGTAATTAAACAAATTATAAGGCAAAAAAAAAAAAAAAAAAAAAAAAAAAAAAAAAAAAAACCCAAAGATGAAATTCCGTAAGATGCAGAAGGGCTGCTCATTTTAGAGAAATAAAGCTTATGTGAATTTCGTAATGAAGTTTCATCCCCTGTCTGCCTTTTCTATATTCTTCCATTCTTGCTTCAGTAATAAACCAAAACAAAAGGTAAGATAAGCTTTCAGAGATGCTTATAAAGCACTGTGAAAATATATACGGATCTGGTATCATGTCTGTTGAAATCAATATCAAATATAATGGGCAAAAGTTAGTCTTTTGTCTTGGATTAGACTGACTCCCATGTTAGATTGTCCTACAGAAGGTGGAAGGGCAGAGCGGGACAGTTCCTCCAAGAACATTTCCCTCTGACATTTGAGCACTACATTAAATAATGGAAAAAGTTCTCAGTCAGGGTCAAAACTCTTCTTGATTTCCCTGTCATGTAGAATCTCTTTGCTTCTCCAGTAGCGTTGGGACCCTGACCATATTCTTCCCAGCTCATTAGTGGTGCCTGAGATGAAATCAGGAGAGGAAGAAAATGGGTATGGTATCTCAAGAACATGTTAGAATGAAAAGAAAAAAGATGAAGATATTGAGAAATAAGCTGTACAGTATGTTTCCTTGCAATATCTTAGTCCTTCACAAGAGGTCTCCCTGCCTTCTTCCAAATTTCAGACAAACTGAATTTCAGACAAACTGAATTTGGTAGTAAAAACTCAAGTCAGGTCAAAGTACTTACAGATCTTTGTAGTCATCTAGTAATTATATTAGCACTGTGATATATTTTGTGTATTTCTCTGGCAGAGATTAGTGATTGGAGTTGGATAGCAAGCTGTAAGACTTGGTCAACTCCTCTAAAAGAGTCTTTGTTCTCCATTTCTCTGTAGCAGATTGGAGCCCTTCTTGTCCTGATCAAGTCCTACAGGCATCTGAAGCACGTGCAAATCCTCAGGTTGGTGGTGCTAGAGCTGGTTCTTGGCTAGCACAGTACCTCTTGCTCTTTGGTGTTAGTCCTAGAGACCTCATCTGTTTTCTTGGCACAGTTAACTATTTCTTGGTGAAAGGAACAAAATTTAGAAACAGTTGTTTCTCCAGGGAGATTTGGCTGGCTCGTAGGAAATCCTGTGGTGGGTCTAAAAGCTGCCTCTGGAGACAGGAGCCTGTATGAGCATGGTTGGGCATTCAATCAGTGTATTACTGGCATAAGTGAGAGGAAGTTTTGGGTAATGAAAGGCACTGCGATCCTATTGATTCACTGTCTCGGAAATTAAAGGGCTGATTTGGATTGCTGATAAGTAATTTGCTTTAAAAGAAATTTCCTATCTAGAGCACTCTTTTAATGAGAAATGATGTTCCTGCTGGTGCTCTTGGAAGAGTTATGGGAGCTGTTCAGATACGCAGCTTAGGAAGAAAAAAGCTCCATGGGAAATGAAATTTGCTTTGCAAGCCTAGGGAAGAAATTGTCCAGATCTTTATGAAAATATTTGTGTTTTTGCTATAACAGCATTTGCTACCTTGCCTGAAGATGTAGGCCGTGGCAGTAACCAGGGTTAACTTTGTAGATATGCCATGGAGATTTTATTTCAAAGTAGGTCACTGCAGTTCTCAGAAGTTAGTTAATAGCTGCTGGGTGCTGGTTGTGTCCTTGTAACAGGACTGAAGTTCCCAAGATAAAGAGTAGGGGCAGATATTGCACTGAAAACTGGATTTTGTTGAGTATCTGTGTGCACCTCTCAATGTGAATAGATAAACTTTGTAGACCACCGATAGGTGAATTCGATTGTCTGTTTTATAGACCATGTAGAGTTGTGAATTATATATCAGGAATACATTTCAGAGGGAAGATGAGAGACTCTTTTATCAAAGTGCCCCCAAGGCTGAGGACTTTTAGGGATTGTACAGCTTTCCTTAGTCTAATAAAGAATTTTTGGAATAAACAAATTTTCCTGCAGTCCCAGGTTATGAGCCAGGTTATGTCTGTAGGGGACACAAGAGCTACTTCAGAATACAAATGGTGAATCCTCCCCTTCCTTAATGTCTCGCTCTGTCCCTCTGCTATGAGCAGGGCTTTGCTTCAGATTTCTCCTGAAGTATCTTTTACTCTTGGAAAAAGAATGCTTCATCGACTCCAATTGCATTTGAAACCTTAGTTGATGCTTATTTCCTCTTTCTCCTGTGCTGTGGGTACAAATTTCTCTCTTTCTGGGCTGTTGTTACGTTAGCTTTATAAATCACCTAGAAACAGTGGGTGTAAGAAAGATATTAAAGGAAAAAAAGAAAAAAATCTCTGCATGTGATTATGAGAGATGAAATAAACAGCACTCGCAAGTTAACAAGAATAAAAACCTCAAGATTGGGCCTTTTAATCTGAATGGCAGGAAAAAAGTCTGGCGTGTAGTCTGTATTAGAATACCAACCAATTGCACAAGTTCAGAAAATGTCTGCCTTATAGCAGACTTTGTTATCTCGGCGTATTTGGATTTGGATCTGTATCTGTCATGCCTTGAATGGAGCATCAACGGCAACTAGGTTCTGTGTGAAGCTAACAAACCCCTAAGGTTTATGTAGGCTTTAAATGTTGAGCTCTGAGTTTATCTGTTCCCATTTGAAAAGGCACCAGAGTTTAACTATCTAATCTGGCTTCTTGCAGCTCTTAAAAAAAATAATAAAACAAAATGAATTTAAAAGGGAATTGAATATAGCATTTTAAAAATCCCCTGGATGGTTTCTGTTTTTCCTCTGCCTGGCTTGCTGGATAAGCACTTAAGCTCTGCTGTGGTTGATTCATAAGATAAAACTGTAATGTGTTATCCCGGGTATATCTCTGATTATCCTCTGCTAGATAGAATGTCACACCTGCCAGAGTGTTAAACATAAAATATTTTGGTGTCTTTTATCTCAAAATGCTTTGTGAAGCACTGAAATGGTGTTCTGACTTTCCAGATGATGGGGACCATCCCCACCAGGGGAGTCACCATACATAAGCCTGAGCCTCCTCCCTTATTTTCTTTCCTGTGGTCCAGGAAAAAAATGTGCTACAGTGAAAGCCAAGCTTTAAATCAAACAAGGATTTCTCTTCAGGCCAGATGGAGGAGATGGGGCCAGAGGTGACCTCTAGCAGCATCAGACCAGGTTTTCACTGCTACCCTACTACCTCTTTTATCTCCATGATTGCAAATATTCATGCAGCTTTTATACTTCTTTTCAAGCTGATTCTTTTCTCAAAAGTCTCTTGTGAATCCTCCTCCACCTGATTACTATTCAGTCTAGCTGATGGTTGCCTTGAATAAACTTTGTCATTGCTAGGTTGCTTGTGGCAAGATGAATTTTTGGGCAGATGCTCTTCCAGTGCAGTCATTTGGGGTTTTTAATTCACAAGCAGTTTCAACTGATGTCCCTCTCACACCATCCCTTGTTGTGCAGGCCACTTTCCCAAGGGGAGGCCATGGAAATAGTGCAAATTGTGTTTCTCCCTAGAATCAGAAGGGGGGAAAAAATGCTACTTTTAGGGCCTCTGAGTGGCTTAGACCTACCAAACTGTGCCACTATTTGAAATGAGGACTCAACTTTCTACGGTACTCCTGAGAATCATGTAGGCTATGATTTTCCCAAAGACCCCTCTAGCAGAGAGTTTCTCTAGTGAAAACTGCTGTGAGCTTTTATGGAGTTTTTGAAGCTCTGCTGAAAGCCCATCAGGAAAGGAGCTGTGGTTCAGAAGCAACAGCTAAGAGAAACTTTTTGTTCTCACTTTCGATGGCAGAAAAATGACTGCTTTGGGCCATGGGGAGCCCACATTCAGGTCTCCATTAGGATTGATTCCTTGTGGAGATGCCCCAGCAGTAGGCTAAGCTGCCTTGGATCGATTCTGGTGCAGCCAAGGAAGTGCTAGTCTAGGTGCCTTCCTTGCAGCACGGTGTGTTTAATCACACTAGTCCTATTGAATCCTGCAGACAGATCTGGTTCCCTGGCACAAATGCTTCTCCCTATACAATTTCTCTTCTATGCTGTATTTTGAATAGAGGCATTAGTGTATACAGGTTGCCTCCGCAGGTATGTGCATGGGTTTGTGTTCTCATTTTTAAATGCAGTGCAGGGGACACCTTGTGTTGTGATGTGCAGGGAGTCCTGTCAGCCCAAGCACAGAATTTTTCAGCTTCCTGGGAATATGGCAATAAGCAAAATGAAGATCATAAAAACCCAATTTCCTTTCAAATTCAAATGGCAGGGAAGGAGTACATCTGATCTGAGTCAGTCTCCTGTGCAGCATTGTTTTCTCAGTGTATTCACTGAGTCTTTACACAGAAGTCTAGCGTTTCTCATCTTGACAGCTCACAAAGGATACCTATTAAATAGACCCATTATTAATAAACCTCGTTAGATGTCAGTTCAATAAACACCAGGCTATTCCTCATGAACTATATGTTCCATGAATCAATATGCATCACACTATTTAATTATTGTGGTGCGGGTAAGTCTGAGTTATCTATTTTACCTGGAGCTGCTTAGATTTTTGTGTCTGCTTGAGTGAATCTTTCATTGAATTCAGTGCCTGAGATGATGATAATCTTCCTTAATGTCTTTACAAAGCAATCTAACTAAAATCATCCATCCACTGTGGATGTGTATATATTTATGCTGAAATGAATGATTCTGGTAGTATGTGGGGGGTTATGTAGGAAAAGTCCATTTCTGCTGATGGTTTCCTTGCAGTTGTTCAGAGGTTGAAGGAATGATGTAGGAATGAAGAACCTCCCTGCAGCTCATCGAGCTGCTTGTGTTTATGGCTTCTTCCATCAATGGAGCTCCTTGATCTTCCTCTTCTACTACTTTTCCCATCATAGTGAATTAAGTGAAGCTCCACTTCTCACCTAAAATGATGATTGAGATTCTGGTGAATGACAAGGTGGTCATCTTCCTTCCACCTTAACACAGTGTACAGCTGTGCAGAGATTTGCTGTCAGACCTCTTAAATTTCCTCATCTACTGCATTTCTTGCTTTCTCTCCTCTTGATGTCCATGTGGCACCACCAGCTTGTGAAGCCTCCTAGGACACATTTGAATCAAATCGCTGCAGGCTGGTTTGAGCAGAAACATACCAACTTCTAATTGTGCTTTGGGAGAAATACAAGTAACTTACTGACTAACTCTATCTCCCATGAAATCCCATGACAAATGTATGTGCAAATGGCAAAGCAGTACTAATCTATGATAAAACTCAGCAGGCGATCTGATTTGTCTTGGTTGGCTAGGAGAGGACCTGCACTGTCACCCTAAACCTCAACCAAGTCCAAACATAGCCCTATGCAGACCAACCCGGCAGTTCAAGTATTTGCCTGGAGAAAATTGATTATTTTTGTTGCTAAGTTGCTTTTCAATCCCTTGGCTAAGCTAATAGCAATTAAAGGCCTAATCTAAAAGCCAATGGAAATCAAAGAACCTTTCTCTGACTTCTGTGGGTTCAGATAAGGCCCTAAGAGAGAACTATATCTACTTTTTCTCTGTTTAGTGGCCTAGCCGGAGTAGGGCATGTGTCTGCACGGGTTGATGCTAGGTAGTGACCTTGTCTCCAGGTGTCTGTCATTGTCTGTCATCTTTCTTGCTGTCATCAACAGCAAGCATCTCCCTCCATCCTCCTGCTTTTAGGACCTGAATGACCTTCCTCATGCCTCTACCCCTTCAGTGCATGCTGGGACATTTTTGAGGTGATAACACACTCTGAAATCGCCATTTACTGTAGGCCCTGGCTCAGTGTACACCTCCGAGGCCCTCAGAGGATATAAGCTGAAGGAAACACTGCTGTTACACCTGGGCCGTAAGGTGAAACGCAGATTTGTGCCACAGCAGATTGCCTGCTGGCTGTGGTTCAGACTCAGCACGCATCCTGTGAGCAGACAAGGGGTGAGGATGCTCCCGAATCTGGGGCGGGGGGACCCAGCCAGCTCTTTAAACATTTTTTTCCCTGTATCAGGACTGTTAGGCAGAGGTCTAACTCTCTCTAACTCTCTCATAAACGAGAGCAATATGATCCCCTTTCCTCACAGGGGCAGAGAAGTGAACAGAGCCCAGAATTCTCAGGAAAATTAGGGGCTGAGGCAGAGCTAAAACCATGAATCTGACCTGCTGGGTCAGATCAGTGTCGGTGCTGTGGGAAGTCTGTGTAAATCTGCCAGCTCGTTGCATCCTATAGAGTTCATCCACCACATGCATCCACATCCATGGTGAGCAGCTGTGTCTGCAGGGAGGTCATGGTGGTGTCTGAGGTGGCTGGACGTCAGAGAAACTAAACGATGAGGAAAACCTCTATTTGATGGGTATCCTACTTAATTTGTTAAAACGAGTGCTTGCAGCATATACAATGGCTTGGATTTTGACCTTGCTATAAATTAAAATGTGTTGCTCGCAATGGAACATATCGAAGCTGCCTGAAGCCATCTGGGAAGGCTTTTTCACAATTACTTCTATGGGGATACAGGGATTTTCAACATATTCTTTTCCTAGCAGTCGATACCCTATTAAGGTGATGACAAACCTTAGTGACTGTAATTTAGCGCTGGATCTGAAGTGAGGTAACCAATTTGCTTACCTAATGATAAAATCAATAGGCACAAAAATGTGCAAGGGCAGGTCCCTCTTTTCTTGCTTGCCTCTGGCGAGGAGCTCAGCGGTTTAACTTAGTGAGTTATGTGAATGGCCTGTTGTGTGACTTGAGAATCATTAAAGTAGAAAAACATCCACATCTCTTTTTGGGAAGTTGCCAAAGTGTTTTGGAGGGCAGAGCAATGTCTGTAATCAATAGTCATTGGCAAAATACCATATTGCATTTCTTAAGATATCCTTGCAGGAGGATTTTTTTTCCTCCTCCTCTCTACTACTTCTGTTGCCAGAGACCTGCAATAATCTCTTAGCTGGGTTTCCCAGTCTCAGGAATTATCTCTGTAGTGGCTAAACTGACACTCAGAGCTTTTGTTGTATTTCAGGGATGCTCCTATGCATTTGAAAGCAACAATGTTCACAAGGAATTACAGAAAAGATATATATAAAAAAATCAATTTGCTTTCTCTGCTAAATCCTCAGAAGCAAATGACATCTCCCCACTGCCCAAGCCAAACTACCTGTTGTTTTTTGGGAAGTCTTTGCTTGCTTCAATTACAAACATTCTTACTGACTTAGTCCTTTATTTTATTGACCTGTTCTCTCTAAATCATTTTCACCACTTCAGGTGGGGTTTCAGATACCCGCCCTGGTGCCCACAGAAGCCACAGGTGTTTCAGATACCTTCTATACCTCTGGGAGCCAACAGGTTGAGGTGACCTGCAGTTCCCTGGGAATTGGAAGTAATAATGAGGACGTTCTGACCACTGCGAAAGCAGAGCCCATCTTCCACATTGGCCTTATCTGGATGACACCAAGGGAAAGGCAGAGGAGCCTTGAATGATGTCACCGAAAGCCCAGACCTTTGGTGCCACATTGCCCTGACCTTCTCCAAATGACAGCAGTTCCCGGGAGCATGAGGCACCAGCAGCATTTTCTGCCTTAATTTCCTTGTGACGTGCCTGCTTGGACGTGGCGTGCCTGGGAGGACGCAGCTCCTGTGAGATATTAGCACCTTGCGTGGAGAAGCCAGTTAATGAATGGGCTTCAAAGGGAAAGCCTAACTCTTCTTGTCATGCGTCACTGCCGCTTAGAGCCCCGTCCTGCGGCGGGAGCATCGGAGCACCAGCCTCATTAACCACAGAGCTGCTTGGCCTGCCCTGCTCCTTCCCAGTGTCACGGCTCCACAAGTGAGACGGGCTCAAAAGCTTGTGGTGTAGTGTGTAACAGAGCATGGCAACCCACGTGGAGGACGCTAGGCCTGCAGATCAGCGCTGCGGGGTCCAAAGAGTGAGCGTACGGTTGGCAAGAAAGCAATTGTGGCCCCACTCATGTCCAGGACTAGAGGTGCTCTCGTCTGCTTGTGGTATATTTAGGCCTCGTTCAGCAAAGCTCTGACCTCTATTCTGAAATCAATGCAACTTAAGCACATTCTAACTTTAATGCTGTGTTTAGGACACTTTATTTAACAAGTATGCATTCCTGAGTGGCGCCACTTTCTGCTGTCTTATATTAATAGGCTGAGATAATTTCAGGGGTATGGAGTAGCAGAAGGAAGTACTTTTCATTACAAAAGAAAACCTTGCTGTCAGCAACGGAAGAGACTAGTGCAATTTCTGACTTTTATGGGCAGATTGTTCTCCATTTTACATGGAAGGCTTGCAGTGATTATATGGCTTTGTATTGCTATTCCTCCAATTAAATGAGAACTGCTAAAACTTGGGACAGTTATTTTTGGACACATCAGACCAAGTTCTGAAAAACTAAACTCTCCAAGAAGATGAAAGGAAAAAAGAAGAAACTGAGTAGGTGAGTCACCTAAGTTCTAACCAAGTTTCTGCCTCGTTTCAGATTTGGGATAAATTAGGCTAAGAGCCTAAATAAGGCCTAAGAGCATATTGCCATTCTGCAGAACCTGTATTTCCATTCCTGGTCTTTCATCATTATAACTAAACATCATACCATTAATCTTGCAGGACAGAACATTCTCGTATCTTCTAAGGCTTGTTTGAGTGACACAACTTCTTCGTACTAGGAAATTGTACTGTACCTTTTCAACTGTGGACAGAACTTCCATTTCTCATTGTGTAACGCTGCTCATCTTGTGGGCAGTGCTGATTTCTTCTTACAGATCTCAAATGAAGTGAGTTTAGAGGCTTTTTCATTAGACATACATCATCTACATTTTTTTCTTAAACTGAATTTTGTGACATTGCATACATTTCAGTTGCTTTTCTCCCAAGAAGTCTGGCTTTAGCTACTATGGTAGGATCTCCATCTTGCAGAGAGGCGACCAACTGCAAAAGATGTGAGGAAATCCAGGCTCAGGCTCTACTAGAACACAAAATCTACTTCTACAAAATATCATGATACAAGCTGAAGTTTGCTATACCTCAGGAAAATTAAATGCAAGATGGCACAGACCTACAGGAATAGAGAAGTAGGAAAGCATCTGACTGTCGTTCTCCCTGGGGCTGTGCAGAGGTGAAGGGACCCTGGCTGGTGGTGACCTAGGTGGTCACCTGCACTTGCAGCAGGAGGTGACCAGTGAGTGAGTGCCCTGTTTTAAGCACATGCGGGTGTGTTTTGGGTTCCCCACTCTCTTCCATATGGCTGCCACTACAGCAGCAGTGAGGCAAACAGGTCATATTGCCCCATGTACTGAAGATACCTTTTGTGTTATGAGATGGTTTTAATATATTGGTACAAACCCAGATTGTGGTGTAAAGATGTGCAGTGACTACTGTAGAGCAAACTTATATTGAACAGGTGCAACTGTTTATCCTGGGAGCTGCATCAGTGTAATTATATTGAATTTGGGCTCTTTGTTCTCTGCTGCAGATTTTGCCTGAATTTCTTTGTGCTTTGAGGTGGTCCTCTCAGTTTAGAGTAGAAATGTGTTGGCAAATCACTACTTTTTGCCTATGTTCTCTGGGAATTTCACAAAAAATAAATGAAGTCCTTTGCAGACTTGGTTACAATTACTTGTATCTGATGAGACTGGAGGGTTGCCTGTAGCATCACCTGTGCTGACTCTCTTGCCTTCTTAAATTTAATAGGCATCCGAGCAGCTGATGTTTCTGAGATAATGACTGCTGGGTTATTCTCACTAGGGCTGACAACTAGCAGCAGGAAAGGAATAATATCAAAAATATGTGAGTGTCAGAGAGAAGCAGCTGTATTGCTGTAGCATCAGACATGTGGGAGAAATTGCCCTTTCTCCCACAAAAGAGGCAATGAAGGTACTTGGAAACCTCTCCTGCCTTGTTTTTCCAGGCTAATTTGGGGCATGGGGAGGCCTCACAATAAAAGGAGAAAAATATCCTATCTGTCTGGGAGGTGGGCACTTGCCAGCAGTCCTTTACAACTCTTTCTAAACTCTTTTGCGGTTTGCTGTTGTGCTGGTCCTCACTCCCAGCTGGCTAGACTTGGTTTAGCCTGGAGTTATTTTTGTCACACTCCCTTGAGGTGCCCAGTTGGAAGCCGCCTGTTTGCCTTGTGTTAATGGAAGTCAGGCCCAATTATGTGCATGTGGGGGAGAAGTTATTCCCTCTTACTCATAATGAATTGTGACCTTTCCCAGGGTCTGTCTTGTCTGTTTGTTCAATAACATACTACCCATCACACTTAGGAGAGAATTGGAAAAATCCCCAAATCTGCCCAGCGGCACAGTCATCTGTCTTCAGTTTAAGCAGCTGAGGATGATGAAGTGCATATATTAGGCAAGCGGACATGACTGTTCAAGTGGACAGGTTTGACTCTCTGGCCATGAGAGCACTTCAGCTGCAGTGTTTTGTAGGCGCATGCGGCAGAAACCCTCCACGCTCAGCGTGGAGAGGTGACACTGGGCATGGGATGGAGCAGTGAGCTCGTTCTGGTCACACTGGTTTGCTTCTGTATGGGCTGGCTTATGAGATGGTTCACCTTTATGGGATGGGTGTCTAGGTCTCTAAACCTTAGGGGCTCCAAAGGTTGGTGAAATTTGGTAGTACACATTGCCTTCATGGAGCTTATATATATAAATATATATATATAAAAATATATATATTTTTAGTTTGGGTTGTGACACCACTGTGAGAACTAGGTTTCTACATGATGGATTTGCAAGAGGAAAAGCATCATTTAAAGTCAAAACTTGTGCTCTTGAGTAGGATGTGAGTGCATAAATTACATAGGCTCAAAGATGTTGCTGTCTAGCCTTTGGCCACAATAGCTTTAAGCCCAATTTTTTCTTGTTTTAAACCCTGTGTGTGTGTGTGTGTGTGTGTGTGTGTGTGTGTGTTTGTGTGTGAAGATGAGGCAGCTGCCAGCTGCTAAATTACTAGAACAAAGGCAAGTTTTCTAAAGCACTTTTATATAACACTTGTTCCCTTTCATTTGATGAATGATTCATTAATGTCTCCGTTTGAGATAATTATTGTCAAGGCTATAACCTTTTTTATTATTTGAATGAACACAAAACGTTACAAAGAAAAACTCTGGATGGACCTAGCTCATGCCCAACCAAAGAGCTGTTGTTCTCAGCAAGCTGTCTTTTGCAGGCTTTAAGCAGAAAGGTTTTATTTACCACATGGATTGAGGAGCAGCAAAGTCTTCCTAAATGGTTGTTTAAGAAGCTAATGTACTTTTATTGTTGTTTGGAAAAAGTCTGTAGCCATTGCTTCCTTATTAGTGCATATCCATCTTTGTTTTCATCTTGAGTGGTAGTGGTACTGCTAGGCACGAGTCTGAATGGACAAAAACACAAAAAATACAAGGTTAATTCAAAGGACTATTCCAAGATGTGACCATTACAGTCTACGGTTAGCTGCTATCCCTAGCAGCTTTCCATCCCTGGATGTGAATGTTTGGCCAGTGGAAGGCAGTCACAGAGGGAGCATCACCACCAAAACAGTGCTATGGCAGCCCTGCCATACCCCTACTCCTCTGTGGGGATGTAAAAGGGCCTGACCAGGTAAAAAGGAGGAAAGAAGAAGAGGAAAAGAATTGAATCAGAGAAAATGGAGAGGGAGCCATAGGATGGCCTGAGACAGGAATTGTAATTGTGCTTGATTTGGGCCGTCATTCCTCTTGTGAAGATCATACCGACAGCCCGTGTTGGAGGCACCGAGGAGAAAGATGATTTCCCCTGGAGCTGTAGCTTGCCTTAACTCCCTTCTTTCCCCCTCTAACTGCAGGGTGAGCTGCAATTCTCTTCCACTGTCTCCTTTATTGGCTGTATCTTGGTGTGTAGCATGTTGCTTCCAAAGTTCCTGAGGTGCAAGATGTACTTAGTGAAGCTACCAGCAACTTAAATTCTGTATGCCCCTTCAAAGGAGGATCCTATACTTTGCTTGCAATTTCTGAACACAAGAAGATMATCTCTGCTCTGTTAAATCTGAGTGGGGCCTTCTTATTTTTAGTCCTTGTTTTATCTGCTGGCTTCTGTGTCTTCCCAGGAATCCATGCAGTCGGAGAGTGCAACCATTCAGTTCAGACATGACATTCCCTTCGGGGTCCTGTATATTTCCTGACAGATCATTTTTAATTTTACTGTGTGTATTAACAGTTATAAATGTTTTGAAAAGCTATCATCCTAGACAGTTGGAAAGATCTGAGGTGACAGCATCACTGTGCAGAACCTTAATTGGGAATAGTGTTTTCTAATCTGCTGCACAATTTCATTCATTTGAAAATTTTCCTCTTGCTTTCCAATGAGGTTTTTATTTAGTATGAGTTCTGATTCAGAGTTGAGAAGGCCAGAAGGGGTATTAGATCACATAACTTAACTAYAATTTCAGCAAAATATTTCTTGAGAAAACTCTCTTTTGAGTATTTTTCCTGAAAASAGAAAATCTTTGTCAAAATTTCTAAACTAAACCTTTATTTCACCCAGTCTCATTTTCCAGAGTTCTCCCAGACAAACCATGCATCCAGTGGATTATTGTCAACATTTCATAGAAAGTCCTGCTTATAAATTTTCTGATGATCATGAAGTGATGATTTAATAATTTGTTAGTTGTCACAAAATTTAATAATTCAATAGCATCCCTGTAAACCTGCCTTATGACTGTTCAGCATAACAGATATAACTTCTCAGAAAGCCTGTCATTATTTTTAACAATTTATAAATGGAAATGTAATATTGAAAGTGATCTTTATATTTCCATATTGTTAAAGCGATAGAGAACCGTTTTATCTCATTTCAATGGATGATTTTTGCACCAAGAATGAACAGCATTACCACAGGTGACTGGGGACCGGGTATTAGGACTCCTGTGTTTTAATGCAAGATTTACAACATATCTGTCATGTAAACACTGAGCGAGATRATTGAACTCAGTGTATATCAGTGATGATTAAGGTTCACAGCTTGCAGCTCCATCTTAAATTGCATGTGCGGTGTTCCTGAAACAAACCCGCTGGTTCCAGTGGAGTGAGGTATGGAGCTACATGACTAGCAGAGCACAGCAACACTATCAATAAAGCCCCAAAGAAAAAGCCCCAGCACCGTTTGATAAACTCCCTTTGAAAAGCTTCATAGATGGGATTAGTGTTCCCTGGGATTAGCTGTGGGAGCACCAGGAGCTCACTCAAATTTGGCAGCGCTTTGCAACCATGTCAGTGGAACTGCAGAACTACAGAGCAAAAATGATCTCCACCAAGGGAGACATTCAGCTCCACCACGCAGAGCTGAATGTTTGCAGAGTCTAAAAGTGCTTAAAATTCAGGGTAGGCTCTCAGGTCAGTGCTGTGCATGTCATAGTTATCCCTGTGCCTTTTGTGCCCAGCACTGTGAAAAGAAAAATATTTCTATGAGCTCTATTTCAGTTAAGCCTACCTTTTACCTGATGAAAAGGGATCAGCATCAACAAAAATCTTTCTCCTTTGGCTTCTTAAGTATGAAATTTTGTGATACTCTAACTCCAAAATCAATTTGTAGTTTTCTGATGTGGTGGGATGCAATAGAGAGGAGATTATGTGTCATTTAAAGCTTCTGTGAGACATCCCTGCTCTGACATCTCTGGAGTTTTGACATTTTTTTGTGTGTGTTGGAAGAAGATGATCAAATATTATTGATTTCTGGGATGTATTTCTGCCAGTGTGAAATATTCCAAATGTTCTATGCAGGGCATTTTGTTTATCAGGAAATGGTACAAGTTGAAGTTCTTTAAAAAAAAAAAATGTTTTTTTTTTTTTTTTTTTTTTAATTTGAAAACTGATGTGCTTCAGCCTGATCTCACAGCATTTCTGAAACATCACTTTTCTACCCTATTAGAGTTGTCATTATGCCAAACTCCTCTATGGTACCACAGTGGTTCTCTGTTTCCCAAAGCTGCTGTGCAGTTGTTGTGATCTGCAGTCCCTCCAGACTAGCAAGAGGGACTTGCAGATCATGGGAATTGCAGTTTGATCTGGACAGCTTGGGCCCTAGGAGAAAATGAAGTASAGAGACACCCAAAGAACAGCTTCTCCTCAGAACTGTGGGACATTTCAGTTCAAAAAGGAAAACCTTAATACCAGTAACTTTTTGTGTAGTGGAAACTCCTCCCCACCAGTCTAACACCTCCCAAACCACTGCTCTAGGATTCTTCTTGTGGGAAGTAGGTAAAAGCCACTGTTATGTCCTTAAGCAAAGGATGATTTGAGGTAAGATGTGAGGATTTGATGACTTGACTTGCAGTGACAGACACAAACGATTAAATCTTGGGAATCCCCTATGCCTGTTATTAGCAAAAATTGAAGAAAGGACACACTCTTTAAAGAAGTGRGAAGTCTTAAAGAGCTGGTGCACATGAAGATCTCAGAAAATTAAGGATCTGCAAACAACAGCCTCACACTGTGGTTGATCACCCCTTGGGATGTCACTTAGTATTGGCACGTTAACTGTCAGTGATATGCAGAGGTCTTGTTGTCAGGTCTCCTTGAGACTGGGCACACAGATTAGCCATCCTTATGCAGCTGTGTTGTGCCCAGAGCTATCGATTTCCTGTAAGGAGATGGAAACATCAGAGCTGTGGGTGCCGTTTCCCTGTTCCTGGGCAGCTGTCCAAGGTAGCTGCCTGCACCTTTATTTCCACACACTTGCTGCCCTCAATGAGATTTTTTTCTCCTCTTGCTCAAGTTCAGCCACATTTTTGTCAACAAACGTGTATTGCTTATCAATTTCAAAGATTTAATTTAAGTTCTTGCTGTACTTTCTTTCCTTTTTGTTGCTTCATTTGTTCAGGATATCAAAAGGAGTGAGAAAGTTCTGAGCTTGAGTAGGACCACAATGTATTTTGTTTTAGGGTCATTTAAAGGATTTTTCTCGAAGGAAAAATCCACTCATAATTTTCTGTAAAAATTACTCTCRAACTATTTACAATATGATTTCTTTTTTTAAAGATATGATCCTTTGAGCAGGCAAAGTTATACTGTTGGCTTTTAAGTTCAACCATAGAGACAATTAGTGGCTGACCCCAACAAGGGCAGTAAGTGGAATCTAACATGAAGAAATAGAAGTATTTCTCTGTAAATGAACTGAATGTAAGTGAATTGCTGTACTCTTCCTGATTTCTTGAGTATTTAGCAATATTTTTGTATCGAGTTTTGTGAGCTCTGAGATGAGCAAGGAGTCACCTGTTAGAACTGTCTGCAGATGGATGCAAATAAAAGGATGTGTTTTGCTCATTGCAAATTATTATTATTTTTTGTCGTTAGTGGATATTGTTATCTTAATTCCAGCGCTGTGGGTGCTTGCTCTTTGTGGTGCTAATGGAGATCTTCCATTGTCTGAGTTTTCTGAGAAATCTGTTTATTAGGTTTGATTGGGACATTAAAATATGCATGTAAACTTTGTATGTGCCATAGGTTCATAAAGGTAACAGGACAAAATGAGCTCTAATTTTTTTCTAGCCTAATTCAATAGCGTTTTCCTTCAGGGAAAGCTCTACAAAGCTAGGAGAAAGGTCCCTGTCCTCTTTCCARAATGGGAAATTTAATGGTATCTGAGTGCTTTTGCAGTGGAGTACTTGTTCGAATCCAGTAGAACTAGATTTCTTACCAACTTGCTTACACTGAGAAACAATTTAAGCTGAGAATTTTGAACTGATTTCTAAAACTTTAAATTCTTTATAACAAAAATATTTCCATCTATAATGGTGGAATCCTCTTCCTTTCCATCTTTCTTTCCATTTTGTTCTTTCTGTCTGTCTGTCTGTCTGTCTCTGTCTCATGGATTGCTCCTTATATTGAAGGAAACATTACTTTTAATCTGGGATAATTAGTTAACAAATGCTGTACTCTGATTCAGAAATGTCATCTTGTAGCCCAAGTATGGGACTGAGAAGTGGAATAACCAATTTTTTTCTTAGCTCTTTCAGAAGCAGAAATCAGACAAGCTCGTTGGACATATTCATGCCTCTGCAAAATGTGGAAAGATACATTATTAGGATAAAGAAAGTTAATAAATTATTATTTAAGAGCCAGTTTGAGGCCTCTAGATAAAAGTATTGTAAGAAATGTTAGAAGTGTAAAAAAGAGTCACTATCACAGTTCAGACAAATCTTTCTTTCTCCCCATCAACCAGCTTAGCTTGGTCAGAAGTGCCAATTAAATGTAGAGTGTTCAAATGCCAATTTTAAGCCAGAGCTGTTTTTTCAGCTGGGCTAAGTCACCCTTACAGCTAACTTTTATATTGTTCTTTAGAACAAAAGAGTGACCAATGAGATACAGTGTTGACTGAAGTGTGGTTGGTGAGCCTGGGAGAAGGAAAGTTTGCAGCAGTAGTTGAAAAGCCCACTGTTTCATTMTCTCTTAGCTGGAGAAAATGGAAGTGACACATTAGTGACAGGACTAATGCAGAGTGTCCCAGCACACCGTCAACCAAAGCACTTCTGCTTCGCAGCATTACCACTTGTCAGTTTTCATAGACTTTACTAAATACATGTTTACTGAAAGCTCCTCTGGAAGAGGGGAAGAGGCATAAAAGCCCCAYGTCCCTCATTTGTTCACCGCAAAATTACTGAATGCAACCTTTATGCCTTGTTGAAGGATGACAGATTTTGTTGTCATGGCTCTGCTCTTAAAAAGGCACTCTGTGTGTTGACTGTCTCTGTAGACCCTCGATGGGAACCTCCACCTAGGCCAAAAGCACCTCTTCCTCCATGGGGATGTAGTTTCTCTTCTCTCTSTTGTCTCTTGCCTGGAAAAGAGCTCTGACACTTGCTGCTGTCCATACAACCGAGGGAACTGTCTGCCCTTTTCCATCATACTCATATACTGAGCAAAGACAGCCCTCACTCTGATCCTCAGCTCAAACTATGTCTTCATCTGGACTCGGTATTTTCAGGTTGCTTGGCTCCTCACGTAGACCTGCTCCAAAGCTATCRGGAGCCATGAAAAAAAAAATCACCTTATGAGTTTTCTGAGTTTTGTCTTTTTCTTAGCTAGAACCTCAAACCTTCAAAGTTACAGTTTTAAAGGCATACTCATACTAGGGGTGGCAGTCCCACTGGAGCCACTTGGTTTACAAACAAGGATACAGGTCTTGTCTATACARGCAGCCTTGGTGGCTGTATAGACAAGGTGGCCTTGTCTATACAGTCACCAAGGTATACAGGTGGCCTTGGTGGCACAAAACTTCCTCTCTGCTATTGCTCATGCCTCTCTCCATATGCAATTATTTTCCTGACTGGAAGCTGATATTCACTTAGGTGTTTGGTGCAGGCTGCCTGTATAGACAAGAGTTTACTATTACTGAATTAGATATAGAGAAAATCTGACCAGGTTTTGATTAAACTGGCTGGATTAGATGAGCTCTAAAGGTCCCTTCCAAAATTAATCTGTGATCCTGTGATTAAAACTTCACTGATTTAATTCTGTCAAACTAGTGACACCAAAGATATCTGGAGAGGAAAGGTTGAATTAAGAGCAAAGTTTATACTATATTCTGCCAGATGCATCAAGGAAATACCAAACTAAATTATGTTTTTTAATATGTCTCCCTAAGAACCTTCTAGGGACCACTATTAGATACCAGGTATTATGTGAGCTGGACTTTTTGTCTGGCCCAGAGTGTCTGTTCTTTTGCTTTCAACARCTTCAGCAGAATTGTTTGCACTTCTTGTTGAAGATGAAGACTTGTAAAGTGTGAGCAGTCTCAAGCAAACAAAAAGTGTCTGTTTATCAATCTCCCAGCTGTATTTTTATGTGGGTTCACCCACAACATTGGGGTGAACATTTTCCCCTTGAATATGTCCATATAAGAAGGTTGCAGTTTTGAAGAATATTCTACGATAAATATAAATAAATAGGTATAAATATAATAAATAGGTAAGACAAACTGGTACCTGGAGATAACTCTGTTATTTACAGAGGGGTTCTGAACAAGTAGCTTATAATGTTTGAATACATTTTAGATAATTAAAGTTAGGAGAGATGAGGCTTTCTTACAGTGTCAGGTACCAGCTGCCCTCTTTCAATGGCTGGGGAAAACTGGTCCAAGATTAAAGTTGTGTACATATCATAGTTTACAACAAGTATAAAATAGCACACTATTTATCCCACATGTAGATGAAAACTTCTACTGGTTGGTTCTTGCATGATGTCAAGTATTGCTATTTCCCCAAGCTGGGCTGTGCTGAATCGAAATAATATGTCTGTGGGTGCATCTCATCTGCAATGCCCTGCAGTGAATGTCAGTGAGAGGCTGATGTTTATTTATTGCACTTTGGAAATTGCTTTGGCTAATTTATATAGGAAGCTTTGCTAGACAGGTAAGTATGGCAATCCTGCTGCTCTCCATGCAGGGCAGGGATGATTAACAGACAGCTTCATCTGCCATGACAAAACTTCTGTCTGACATCTGGGCCATTAAAGTAGATGACAGGTTTTACTGCAGTGTCCATCTCTTGGACAGGAGGCACGTTGAGAATTTTCTGCTTAAAAACTGACTTACAGATGAGCAGTTGGCTGGCAATTGAGACCTTGGCATCAGCAGCCAATATTGATAATAAACAGCACAAACATCACATGAAGGCTGGAAAGCATGACTCAGACATGCCTTGGTGGAGTAGATTAGAATATAATGCTTCCTTCTCTGTTATGCACAAGGTAGAGGACTCAGTGCATGGTAAAGGCAGAAGATACCAACTTCAGCTGATTATTTGTATTTATTTCTGACAGACTTGATTTATGAATCCAAACACTTGTTTCCTTATAGAAGGGATCTGTGCTCTGGCACAATCATTTCGTTCTAAGCTCTTCTGTCTATGCATATCCGAGCCAAATTTGTACATTGTCTCATTAATTCCATGAATTGCCCTGTACAATAAAATATAAAAGCAGTCTTGCTTCTCTTTTTGATCAGTTTGATAATTTTTTTAACTCTCTGTACTGCTTACATTCAAAATCTTTTAACTAAGTGCTCCATCAAGACGTTTAAAGTGTTTTTTGAAGTACATGTGTGCATCATTATTTTTTAGTGCTTTATTGTAGAATATTGCACAAAATATTCTTAGAATATTTTAGGTATGCTTAGAAATTTTACAAATGGTAAGAAACAAATCTGTCTTTGAATAGCCTTTGAATTCTCTCTGTTAGCGAAGTAATTTAGTGTACAGTAGCATGGGATTCAAATTGCTTTAGCTTTATCACAGTTCTGTTGCTATATTAAAGATGAGGTACAGTTCTGCAAAGTGATGAAATTATTTTGACCTAGACTAAGAAAGTAAACCCTGGAGCTCAATGGTGATTCTTATAGGGGGAAAAAAAACAAAAACCAAACAAACAACAAAAAAAGCAGAGGCCAAAGCTGGCTGCAGGATTATTACAACATAGATTAAAAAACATATTTGAAAGAAAACAAAGCAAAACAAGAAGGCAATTGAAGGATTCTAAGTTGTAATTGAAACAATGGGAAAAAAATAATGTAAATGCTTTTCGTTGTATTTTTCCAAGCAAAATATTTTGGACGTCTGAAAAGATTTTGTTCCTATGAAAYATTCACATACTGGAAGAACATTTTGTAGATTTCTTTAGTTCACTTAAAGGTACTCACAGCCTTCCTTCTTTGTCCAGAAAAGGGAGATTTCTCATCTTTTTCCCATGACTAGTTAGCTAAGATGCAAGAGAAATATTTTTTGCCCACCTTTCTTACTGACATCTTGTTTTCCTTCTCCCCTCTTCAAGTTTCATTTCTCCTCTTACGCCAGTGAGTTGCCAGCTAATCACAGAGTCTGTAACATGAATTTATTCATGGAAAGGAAAACGCATCAGGAATACATACGTTCCTTTAACCATTTGAATGAAAGCAACCATGAATATATACCCCTGAAGGTAATGTAAAGTAAGATCATGGATATGTTAGCAATCTCTTTTATTTATATTTTTTGAGCTTCATAGGCTCATCTAGGTCATATGTAATGCCTCAGACTACTGCTGCAGAGTTTCTTGTTATCAGAGCGAGTTCTTTCTAGGGTGAGTTTCTGGGGGCGGGATAGCTCTAAAAGCCAACTAAGGGCTTGTGCTGTGCTAGGAGGGAGTAGGTGAGGACCTACACTGAATGACTTGATTCATTTCCCCGGCCTGCTCACATAACAAGGTACCATTCATCGTGAGCAGAGGTCACCCCTAACAGCAGCAGCTTCTATAATTAGCTGTCATTATTCTGAAGCAGCAGATGCTAAAAAAAGAGCTCCAATTCTTTTTTTTTTTTTTTTCCTTCTCCTTTTTTTCGGTCTCACTCTTTCAGAATGGATAGGTCTTGCCTGGAATGTGTCAAAGGACTGTCAAACTATGTTTCTCAAGGTAACAGAGCAGGTCTCTAATTGTACTGGACTATGCCCTCTTTTGTAGCAGTGAATCTTTCAACCTAGTGCATTTTTTAAGACTGTGACACATCTTGTCCTTTCTCTTCCATGATACCGCATCCATATTTAACATCCCCTGCAGCTTCATCTGTATCCAATTTCCTCTCCGTGTCTTGGTCTAAATAGTTGTCATGTAGCTGCTGTTCACAGCAGTTTTTTTCCATTTCCTGGATCTTTCACTGCTGGATGTGGTGATGCCTGCAACAAGGAGCAAAGCTTACCCAGCACTCTCCCTGAAGGTTACAGCAATGATAGTTTATGCATCCCCTGCTCTAATAATCTACTTCATGAGTGAGGAGGGTAAAATATACAAYGGTTGGGCTTTGCAAATTATGTGAAAAGGAGGAGGAATATTCTTTCAATAAAAGATATGTCCAATGCCCCATTGCATATGTGTCAGCCYGCTCCAGAATTCGTGGACCATGAAGACTGGCAAGATGTAAAAATGGAAAATGTGATATGCTGCTATTGCTATATGCTGGCCTGTCTACAGGGAGGATATAAAAATTGGCTGTCTTGTGGAAATCCACACTATCTCGAGTATGTGGATAATGTTAGCTTTGAATTTGCTGTTACCGCACCTGATTGTTGGATTGTGGAATAACATGTTTGATTTTATCATCGGTATTCTTAAGAGATAGGTATGTGTTTAATTTTATTTTGTGGTTGATGAGATGAACTTCAGCTAAAAAAAAAGGGGTTATCTGCTAATCTTAATAAAATTGCACCTGCCAGGAGTCTGATTAGAGTGCAAAAAGTGGGTTTGATAAGCAATAGCAATCTATTGCCACCTTAACCTAAGAAAGTTATTGCCTATGTTTTTTGCTTTGAAGAGGAARCATATAATGAATGTTAGTCCAGATTAACTTCTGCATTACCAGGTGAATGACAACAGGATCTGATTTTGTAAGCTCTAATGCAGACTTCTCTGCTCAGGAATCCTGGTGTAACCTTCTACTAAAATACAAAACAAAACAAAATAAAGGAACCTAGCAATGCAAAAGCAAATCTTAACAAGCATTATGATATCAGCACTCTCCTATGAAGGTTATTTCACAGTGATCTTATTGCCTAAGGACACACAAACAAGACAGAAGGTCAATTCTTCTGAGCTGTATAGAAAGGTTGAAGACACTTAAGCTGAGGTCCATGTGGCAATCTATGTTTGAGGAAATGCAGAGTAAAATTCTTGCTCTAGAGGCAAGTATCAAGGGCTTGGCCAATGAGTTCTGGATGCTCCTCATAGCTAAGACTGAAAGGGACTGAATGGACCAGCTGGCCAGCTGTAGTACAGCAAGTGCTATCAACATTTGTGCATTTTTAACTGAGTGCCAGCTCTTGTCCGCATTCTCCTTCCAGATGCAAAGACATTGAGATYTGATTTGCATTGGTGAAGACTTGGGTGAGACTAGTCTGACTAGAGAATCTGATACTGGTACCAAGAAAAAAAAAGTTAAGAATAACACCCCTCAATTTCTACTGACCTTTTAAAATAGAATATTATTCTGCTGCTGATCTCCTAAATGTCTAACAAAAAGTGGGATAAATGCTCTCTGGAAGTACAAACTATCATGTTACTTGAATTGCTTTGGTAGTAGCATATCTGCTAATTACTAGCATTATAGTATCTGCCATATAGCAGTTCATACATGCACTGTAAAAGCTATTGTAATGTGTGCCACTGCAAGTCCAGGCACTCTACACTTATATTTAAGCTTATTAATAAGGTTAAAGAACATTCAAACCATTCGGAGCAGACATTTTGTACCAGCTTCAGAGGAATGTCTAATGAACTGTTTCCTGATGAGACATGAAGGCTTCTAACAAACAGAACATGACATTCATACTCTGTGACATGATTTTAAAACTCTCCACTTCTCTTAATAAATATAATTCCCTTGTCAGCTGGGCAATGGAGACTACTGCTGTGGTTTATGTTCTTTATTCTTCTCCTAAGTGAGTCTTCTGGTGATCTTCTCACCAGAGGAGACTTACTTCAGCTCCTCACTTTTTTGATGTGAAGAAAAGTTGCCCAAGGAAGCTCTGGGTACTTATCTTCAGTCAAGCACACATTCCAGCAATTTTTTGGCCCTGTCAGGGGCAATGTGAACTGCCTGTTCTTTCCMACCAATCTATCCTAAGTCACTGTTTTATTGACCCAAATTCCTCCTCTTTGCCCTCTGCTGAGATTTTCAGCAGACCTTTTCTTTAATGCTAGCTGATTTTACTCATATTCTTGATGAATGTCTGAAGTTTTACAAGCTTGCTTTTGTTTTGCAGTGGTAACAAGACCTGGTTAGACGACTGGCTTGTAGAAGATTAAGCAATAACACACAACACAGGTGACAAGACAGTGTTGCTTTAACGTCTGTCATCTGACAAGGTCTGATGCTGTTCTGTCTTTCTAGYCAGCTTGCATAGTCTTGTATAAGGTTTCTTATATATATGTATGTGTGTATTCCTACTGACTATTTGAGCCAGTCAGTAGGAATCATTAGGCTGTTGAATCTGCTGTGCTCTATGGAAATTAAAATATAGCAAAGTTGGTGTGAGAAGGAATGAAATAAGACAAACTGTTAGATAAGTTCTYAATGTTTCTTTTGCCAGACCTAATCCAATGTCTTTCCACTGAGTTTAAGAAAATAGGAAAAACACCAATATGGATGCTGAGAAAACTTCTCAGCATTTCCTTCTCTTTGCAGCATTTGAGCACTCTAATCTTTTTAAAATGAGCTCGTGCCTACATAACATTTATTCAGGATTCACTCATATATTGGAGGCAATATAGCTGCATTAGCATGCAGCCTTGCTTAGATGCAATAAGCTTGTCAAAAGGCAAGGGAGATTAGCTCRGGACTATTTCATTTTAACTTAGAGCAAAGATACACTCAACCTAGGTGAGTGAAATGAAACTAGGGATTCCTGCCTGCACTGCACTGGAAAGCCATTGTGTTGGGCTCTGGCTCCAAGCTGCAGCACCTTCAAACTAATCTCTCTTCCCTCCCCTGCTTGGCTGCAGCTCACCCTTGCTTTAAGGCAAGTCATTGTCATTGATGCAGCTGCCCATTGATGCTGATGACATTAGTGGTTTATTCAGTAGATGGTTTTCAGAATAGCAGTGGCATCCCTTGAACATCACCTTAGGCAATGTTCTGACACTTACTAAATTTAGAATAGTTGGGATATTTTTAGCCACTTCCATTTGTTTCAATAGCTCACAGAAGACGTGTGCTTTCTCTCTTGCTGAAAAAACAGACAGTCTGATTTTGTATACTTGTACTTTTTGGGGGGAATAGGGAAAGGGCAGGACATGAGGACATCATTATATTGTTAGGTAGAAATATATTGTCAACATGACAAATACCAAAACCTCCTTACTGGATTCTGTAGATGTTTGGCTGCTCTAAGGTCATAGAGATGTGGGGTGTCACTTTTAGAAGTTATGAATTCATCTGTCTCTTGCTGACTTTACTTCAAGATAGAAAACCTTCTATGTAAGCAGATAAGTCTTTTATACATAAGTTAATGAATTGCCACCAAAAAGAACTGCYGCCCTACAATTGCCATCTGACCTCTATAGACAGTCTCATGCATCACATGGAAGAGGATTACCAGCCATAAACRCACCATGCAGTCTTGCTTTGCTCCTCTTCATGATATAGGTATGGTTAAGCAAAGAAAAATTCTTGGAGCAGAGAAACACATGCATGGACCTCTGTGGCAGTGCTATTCCACACACCCACACTATTTAGCTTGTTAGAAAGCTGCTGAAAGCTTGTCTGCCTCCCTTGTGTCAAGTGTAGATCACTACCTAGAGAGCAATCCCAGAAATAATGAAAGCTAGGAAGCCAGCTCAGAGGAGGAAAGCTTTAGGGTCAGCTATATTTGATGCAATTCTGCTGATTCTGCCAGCAAATACAACCCCAAAATAGGATCGGGTTTGACATTTATGTGTTCTGTTAAGAGTCATCAGACTCCCTATCACAGATATAGTGCTGTAGACACTCCAATGAGAGGATATTTAAAAAATAGAGAGAAAAGATTAAAAAATAGATTWAAAAAAAAGTGGATAAATAAAAGGGGTAAGCTAGTTTAAGAGGGTTGCTTGGACCACAATCCCACCAGAGTATGTCTTAATTGTATGTAGCTGATGTGTAGATCTAATTTACTAAGCAAGGGAAAAGGGGGTCAGACTACGAGAGACTTTCCTGTGATTTGAGATCTGAACTGGATCTTCTATCTTATTTTGAGGACATCCAAGTTACTCAATGATTATTCTGTTCTCTAGAGATTTTTTTGTCTGATAACATGTAATTTTCTTTCTTTGGATGCCTTTCTTTTTGCATGTAGAGATAAATGGTACTGACTCCTCCCTTGGTAGGCTAATGTTTGTACTGAGCACAAGATCCCAGGTAAGAAAAAACTTGCAAAAATCCAAGTCTAAGATGGTAGTTTTGTGTGTTGTCCTAGAAGCAGGCAGAAGTACCAACTGCTGAGGCTACTCTGTCAGTCCATCTCACTCATCATTCATCAGACTGACCCCCTTTGTGGTGCAGTGGCATCACAGCAGTGTTGTACTGATCCTGCTATTGTCACCAGCCCTGTCAGCAGATATTTGCTTTTCAGTTTGTTAGATGTGATTGGGAAAGGCCACCAGTAGAACAAAAATAAAGGCAAAGTAAATATTGTGCTCACTGAGGTTTCACCATGGCCCCTCCTTCATGTCAGACCTCAACTGATCACTCATGAACACCACGGAGTTGTGTGTATGGCATCAGAAAGTTAATTTACCTGCTACATTGGTGAATTTTCTGCCATGAGGTGAGTGTTGATTAGCTATGGTCTATGAGATAAAAATATCATTGGTCCAGATCCTGGGAATTTTGTGAAAAATGAAGGTTTGTGCACTTTCTTGCTTGCACCAAGGCACACCGTTGAATCATAGTTCATTCTGACTGTCATTTTTTTTCTGCCTTTTGGTTTCATTTTTTGTAAGTATTCTGCCTGTGCACCTTCTTCAAACAAGCAGCCTGACTTGGTGGCATATGAATCTAGCTTCACGTCTCTCTTTTAGTTTGATTTCTTACAGAAATGCAGTTTGCAGTCACAGTCTCTAAAAGTATGTGTCTCCTTACCTAGAAATTTCTGAACTCCTTGCCAATGCCAGTCATATCTGTCTCAAATATCCTAAGTTCCTACAAGCTTTCTGGAAATAAGTGTTTGGGTAGAGGAGAATGGTACGTCCACAGAAAAGAGGCAGTAGTCTTATCCTATGCCAACACTGGAGAATCTCTCAAGGAAWTAGACCCTAGAAACTCTATTTGTGAATTAATTTTGGAGGGTGGTCCTGTCAATTTAGGTAAGAGAAGGAAATTAATGGTGACAGACTTTTTTWAAAAATGCATTTATTTATAATACTGATTATAGTATTTGCCTTTTTGATTTTAGATGGTGTTGCTAAGTGGCAAGGATGAAAGCACATTTTCAGTGCCCTTCAAAACCAAACAGAAAGAGCAAATAAAGGAAGACAGTCCTTGCACAGTTCCCTTAAAAAAAGCAAATTTGATTTTGCAGATCATTCTGACTGTGTTTAGTGTATTTTACCTAATAACAGGCTTATTATATAATCCGAAGAAATCCACAAACTAAGAGGTGCACTGGGATCAGCTTGGATTGGGAGGTTTATTGAGGTCTAATGGGGCACCTTGTTGCCCCATTAGACCACAACTCATCAATTGTAATTCATGGTAGATCAAACTCCCTGTTTAAGCTTTATTTTTATTGCACGATGTAAGGTGATTTACAGCATGGTGCATTAGTATTTCCTAGACCATTTGGGTCTTGGAGGATCACTACCAGCAGCATCTTTGAGCTGTATAGGCAGTCCCGGGAGTGCCACAAGGCTCCTGGCAGCTGGTACTGCGGAGTAGTCATGTATAAAATGAGAGATTAATGTGGCTTCCCATAATCTGGATCAACACACAGGAATGTAGAGCTGGCTTTCCCTTTAGATGCTTTTCACATTATGAGCTGTCATTAGCTCCGCCATCTGCCTGAACTGCCCTCATGGGAGTTGTGGCTCCCTCTCCCTCCTCCCTCTGTTCCCCTGCTCTCTGGCCAAGCCGTGTTTCTGTGTCTGTGCCATCTGGGACAAGACTACCATGAATTGCCAGTGTTCAGGGCAGAAAGGTGTAGAAAGATGAGGAAAGCAAGAGGGGAGGTTGCATTTCATTGCTGGTACCAGGGCCAGCCTCGCTGAGCCATGTTGTCTTCTCATAGCCAAGCTGCATCTGGGCCTCCCTGGATAGAAATGATCTGGACACTGGGTTGGCTGTGCCTCTGGGAAGGACAAATGGTTTGAAGAGAGGTTTAATCCACCTGGAACCAAGACCCCTGGGGAAAGTGGGAAAATGGACTGCAATGACGCTTTGCAGCAGCTCTAAAGAAGCTGAATGTATTTTCTACCCTCTTGCAGAGTGTATCCCTTCTTTCTTCTGCCAATAAGAAAACAAATGAAGAAACAAGGAAATCTCAGGGATTTCCCCTTTTCTAGTCCATCAAAATCCCAGTTTTCAGCAAAAGAATACTTCACTCTTAAATTTCTTAGCCAGCCTTGCAGCTGGCGTCTGTTTCCAATTTCCTTCCTGTGATGTGGTGTGCACCAGTAGTACATCCTAAGATGTACTTTCATCAACTCCTTAATGTAGGTGAGTATATCTCATTGTAAATTGTGCAGCCTTTTTGCAATTTGTCTATTGGAAATCATCCGTAGTCTTTTTACATGTGACCCTCAGGTGCAAAGCCCTCTTAAATCTTTGTCAAATAAGTAATAATGAAGAGAATACATTTTTACGCAGCACGGACCATGTGACTGCAGCACACAGTAATCTCTTACCCTCCAGTGTTCCAGGAGTACATTGAATTGTCAATCATTAAATGACCTGAGGAATAAAAAGAAGAGAGAGAAGCTGAAGAAAATTTTGGTAATGGAGTGACAGTACCTACATTTAGTCAATATAACATTAATATGCCTCATATCTTAAAGAAGAATGCTGGAAAGTATGCTTAATTGTAAGATAGCAGTATATGTTAAATTTAGATCTAGTAAAACTGAGAGGTATTCAGGAAAAAAAAACCCAAACAATCCAGCTTTAAAAAATCCACATGGAACAGCTCCACGCTTCCAAGCTATCTACATGCATATAAGTACATACATATACCTCCATATCCATACAGGTACTTTGGGGTTCCTATGTTGTTATAATCATTCTGATTGTTGTGATACAGCCTGGAAACAGCCCATGTAGTTATGTACACTGTGTGCAGGGCTTTAGGCACTGAATCCGTGTACCAACCTTACCCTTCCCTGAGCTACCCTCTCAATGTCAAGATGCAGCAAAGGAGTTGGCTAGAAGTAACAGCAATGAGAATATTTAATGGTGTTAACTAACTGGTGGCTACTCAAGATTGCAGCTGCTGAAATCAATTGTGGGCTCCTATGCTGTGGTGGCTGATAGGGTTTTGGCCTAGACTTACAATAAAGTGATACAAGTTGGCATGGATGTGCCTGTTCCTGAGGGCAGGCATATATACCGTAACTAAAGTCCATTTTTGAGTACCAAAGACACATGTGATCTGAGGACACTTTTCATCTCTGAGTGGACAGAGAAGGACTTCTGCAGCACTGACATTTGCCGGATGTTGAGGCAAGTCAGGGATGTTGAAATGTTGCTGTGTTGCTGGTGCTGGCCCAAGTAGCAGCCAACATCTCCTACTACTGCCAAAAGGAGTCAAGCCCTTGTCTTTCATGGCCTGTTTGGACTTAACTGAAGTAGCCACTCATCTGTGACAATGAGCTGGCAACAGAGTGCTCCAGACCCCATCTTGTGACTGATGATGAGTTTTCTGAGCATCTGCAGGAACTGGAGTGGAAGAAAACTCCTTCATTGTATGCATGAATCCTATGTCAAAAGAAATTAGTCTCTGTCACCTGCTGCCCTCTTGGCAACTTCTTCAAGCTCTGGAGTGATTTCACTCCCTAGTAAGTGCGCCTGGGAACAGACAGTTTTGGGTTGACTCATGCTGCTGTGACTGGTCAATAAAAAGGAAGATCAATATCTTCATTCTCTAGGTGTAGTCGTGAAAGTTCATTTTTCCCCAGTGTCATACAAAATGTTTCTCCTTAGTGCAACATTTGCATTATAACTTGCTGTTGTCTGTCATGTATGTCACTACCCCTTTATATTCTTGAAACTGATTTTTTTTCTGAAAATTGCCACTACCCTATCTTTGTATTTCAGGGCTCCTCCGAAAGCTGGCAGATTTCTGATTTCTGTGTTAAAATAAGAAATCACTGAAGCAAGTGACATGAAAGTACACTCATTTTATTAGAGGGACAGGGAAACAAATAGGGTAGGAAAACATTAGCTCATATTTTGGGTTTTCTAGAGCAGCCTGCCCATGGTTTCCTCCTCTTTTCTTGTGTACCTGAGTCATCTGCAAGTTAATTATTGTCTTTATATGGACAAATCCCAAATCCATCTCTCTGTTTCAGACCCATCTGCTTGTGTCCAAATGAAATCTCAGTCTGTCTGGCATTTCCTCTTGATGTGTCATCATCAGCTCTAGTTCAAGAAAGCTAAAACTCAGCTGTTCATCTTTCACCAAAGCTCTCAGTTGTTAATCAGCGTTCTCTCTCTCTTTGAGGGTCAGCTCTGCTATCCAGTAGTTTGGCCATTTCTTATACATCTCCAAACACTCTGGGACTTTTGCTTGTTCTTTGCTTATATGCTTCTCATTTAGGCAATACTCTGTAAGCATCCAGAAAAGCAATCTGTTACCTTTTGCTGTGTCCTCCATTAAAATTCTCATTTGCTGTGAGGCCAGCAAAAAACACTCCAGAAATAACAAACACTTCAGGAACACCTAAAACACCAAGACTTTTATGTATTTTCTTTCCTGAGATGAAGCTTAAATTTTTCAGAATTTTAATGCCATTTGTTTCTATTAATATTTGAACAAGAAGCTGGCAGTTGTAGAAGYGTGTTTTGGAATGGAGAACAGTCAATGATTTTGACTACAAATTCACTTACTCTGTTTACCAATAGATTAAATTCTTCCACCATCTTAAATTTGTGCAAAGATATGGCAAGAATCTTCTGTCAAGAAAAGCAAAATTTAGAGTGGGGAAAAATTTGATCTGAAATCATTTCCCCAAATATAGCTGTGATTTGGCACCTTTCTCTGGCTGGGCAAGAGAGCTGTGCAGTAGTATTAGATCTGTGTCTCATGTCTCTGAATTTCTATGCTTTTCCCTTGTATGGGGCTTTGTRGCTACAGCTACAATTTGTAAAGATCAATGTTTTCTAATTCATTAATTTGCTTGTTGCTGTTACCATGGTGCTTTTATTTGGCAGGCATGGGAGCCCTCTTAACAAGTGCACTGAAGTCAAGCTGGAATTAATTTCTGCTTTTTCTCTGCTTCTTTTTCTTGCCTCTTGAACGGGGAGGTGTGGAAGGAACCAATGAGGATCATTTCTTGCAGTATATTCCTTGCTGCTATTTCTTGTAGTCATAAGTTCTCTCTTAACCCTTTCTGTCTTTTGGGCCATGAGAGCAAAAAATTGCCCTTTCCAGACTYGAAGGTCTGCTGAGAGATATGGTGGTAATCAAAGTTGTTAATTAAGGGTGATGTGGACCTCAGGGACATGCCATCTTCTCTAGCAGTGCTCATGTTGAGCACAGCAAATCATTGATGTGGTGCTGTGAACCTGTTATGAACATGATCTTGAGTGTCTGAAGGTGGCAGAAGGCGACATTATTGGTGCTGTGAGGACAAATTCCATTTTGGTTTGGAAACATGAAACATACACCAGACTTCCTGAGTGCTGATGAGAGCAGAGCCTGTCACATCCTTCTTTCCAGCTCTAGTTCCCCATCTTTTGCTTTGGGTGAAAGGAACCACCATAGGTGTTTCCCTAGTTGTGCCATGTTGCTGTAAATTGGGAATCACTGAGTCCTCTCTGTCCAAGTGACCTTTCTTTCAGTATAATGGAAAGCTACTGATGCTGGAAAAGGGCAGACCTGCTCTTGCCAGGGTACCACAGCTAGTTCCCAGATAGTGGGTCTTGTGGTGAGGTGTAACATGAAGCTCTGTGCTGGCCTAATCCTTGAGGTAATAGGGATGGAAAGAGAGAAGTCACAGCAGAAAAGACAAGAAAGATGCCAGAAAAGCAGGGAGGAGAGGGAGGTGTGAGGCTGCTCCTGGAAAGCGGAGAGGTGCCCCAGTGAGCACTGAGGTGGAGTGGGAGGTGTACATAGGTTGGTGGCACTGGGGCATGACTTATGCTCCTGTTTCCTTGCCATATCAGAATATTTAACTTGTAGGAAGGCTAGTTTTATTAAATATATATTTTTTTACTAAAATAATTTATTGCACATGAATCTGTTTTTTTCCCCCACAGCCAATTATAAAATTAAATAAGATGTAATGCTGTCACGTTAGAAAACTAAAATGCCCACAGGTGCGCAAACTACAATGGGTCTAAACCCTGGACGTAACATTTGTGAATGGTGCGTGTCATGCGCAGGAGTTGTCACTGTCATGGGTAAAAACTGCTGCTATTTCTTGGATTTCAGCCTAATTAGAGCTACCAAACAGAAAATATGCATGGATTGGAAGTTCAGAGGTGGGTCCGCTTGTATGAATAGTATGTGAAATTTTAATGCCTAGCCATGGTGGATCTGTGGTTGCCCTGACTCCTGCCAGGAGACTGGAATTTGGATGATTTTTGAGCGCAACAGATTTAAACAGCCTGTGTTACCAATAGTGGACATAGATGCCTAGGTGTCCAGAAGCCCAGCTGCAGCTGGTAGCGCAAACTTAGAGCCCTTTCCRAAGAGCTGAATCAGGCATGGGACAAACTCTGGAGGACTGGAGAACAATTCCATTTCCCTGAGCCATATTTGTTAGCGGCAGGTCTGCAGAGGTTGGACAGCAGGATAAGCTTGCCTTTCATCCTGCAAATTGTTGCCCAACCTCTTCTCTATAGCCTGGGGTAGAATTACATGTTACATGGTGAATCTGTTTTTCAGCAATAAGGTGAGAAACCTGGAGATGAGTAATTGGACTAAACACCTTGTTAGAGTCAAAGCTGTCTCCATACGGCATCTGCTTTAACTGCATTCTAATAGGTTTGTCTGCTGTAATGTTTCTGTCCTGACCTGAATTTATAATTCACATGAGTTACGTTTGCTTTGTTTCCTCAAAGACCTTTTTCCCCACCTCACACACCTATTATGCTTTCTTGAAAATCAGTAATTATCATCCAGTTTGTTCAATCAGCCTTTCCAGTTTGCTCCTGTTGTATGATTTCTATACTTGCCAAGGTCCCAAGACCTTAGATCCTGGCAGATTCAAGCACCTTACTCTTCATTTCTTGGTTCCTGTAACTGCCTTCTGTCATTACCCTATGTTCATAGTTGGATGATCAAGTTTCTGTCCAGGTGACTGTGTTCACATCCAAAGTGCTTTGAATTATGTTGACAGTTAGATTTTATGACATGGTGTTAGCTGCTTTACAGAATCATAATATATCATAGTTATTCCTTTGCCATAATCCATCCTTTTAAAAAATCTGTTCCCTCTCCCCCACAATTCTCGATGTCCATTTTAGATTTTGTCTTCCCTTCTCTCCTTCCTTCCTTCCTTCCTTCCTTCCTTCCTTGAGGCCTACCTTTTGTTTATTGTATGTATCGCATTCTCTACCTCGTATTATCTTGTTTACTGCAAGACAACAAAAAATATAACAGTAGTTATACACCCAGACATATTGATTTGGTTAATAAATATGCTGATAGAGATAAATAAACACACAGATTTTGATACTAAGTCAGCTCTGCAGCTTGTAGGAACACCTTTAACAGTGGTAACAATTCACACACAAATAGCCTCACTGGGTTCCGTAGTGGCACATAAATAAGACTTCTTGTTAAGCTTCTTATTATTTAAAATGGGACCCACTGTAGTGAATCTGTTTTATGATAATGATGATTAGTGGATAAAAAATAAGAGAAGATGGTAGAGGGAAGAAAAAAAATGCTGAATATTCATCCAATCAACAGTTTGAGCCATTTCATGTCCTAAAAAGAAGCCASAAATAGACTTAATTTTGTGATATCCTTCCTTATATCCTTCTCTTTAGGGATCTGCATCAGGTTTTGTTGGCTATTAATCAAAATTGCAGAAATATATATTCTTTTATTAAAGACAAAGCCGTATGAATACTTACATATGACTAGGAGTATTAGCTCCTATAATCAGATGTCCATTTCAATTCCATGTATTTACTGCTTTAAAAAAATGGATTTTTTAAAAATGGATTTAGAAAAATAGGATTTTTTTAGAAAAATCCTAATATACAGGTAATTGAGAAGCTTCCATTGAGAAGATAGTAATATAACACACTCTGCTGCGTTTTGATATTCTTGTTGTGAATCTCAGTTCTGTAGTACCTTTTTGGGGGCAAAACTCTCTTGGAAAGTGGAGACAAGCTAGAGAATGATGTCTCTGAAAAAAGTTTTCACTTCAGTGTCTCACTGAAAGGGGAACTGTGAAGTTACGTGATCCTCATTTAATTTGCTGAGTTCTCTAGTGTTATATATGGGTAACGTGGACTGTCACCTAGCCAAGGTAATTAGCTCTGTATGCATGCTATGAATAAGAAACGTTGAAATTGAAGCTCCTAAGCAGAGTGCTGGATCAGTGTGAAAAGGAGCYATGGGGATATGTTATTTGCTTGATTGTGTTACTTTAAACAACATTGAATAAATTGACTGATGGTGAGAAATACAAACCTTGAAATAGAGCAGTGTCCCAGTACTCCAAAGTCAAGTACTGCAGAGCAAGTATCTAACTTTGTCTTCTTCCATGTCTTCATGATCACTCAGGCACTGGGATTTTCAAGTCCGGTGCAGTTCTGGTGCACCTTTTAAATTAAGTCTTCTCCAGCCTTGTTGTTACCAGGTTTTAGACATTGCATTGTGCTGTACTGAAAAACATGGAAGGCCTGCTCTCTGCTGACSTTTGCCACTTGTTTTTCAAGATCAGTTCTTCCCTTCTAGCAATTTAAGTSACTATACCCTTATGAAAGATGACTTATAACTTAAAGTACAGTAACTTTCCCTTTTCCTATTGGCCTTATCTGGGTTTCTTGCACCTACTAGGCCACAGTAGGTGCAAGACCTGCCAAACCAAGGACCAGTGCAGTACAATGCATTATGTCTAACAACCACAGGATTTGAGACAAATAAGCTGAAAATTTTGCCAGAATTTCATCTGAGGTGAAGCATGTGAAACTGAAATGAGGACAATAAGTAATTTTTAGAATTATTATTATTATAATTATAATTAGAATTAGAATTAGAATTGTTATAGCAATTAGTAGAAACCCTATTAAAAAAAAAACAGTGATGGCATTTTAAAACAAACAGTTTTGAGTGACAGGGGTAAAATTTGTCATAAAGCAAAACATGATGGTCATAGATCATGGTCAGGTCAAAGATACATGGTCATAGCACAATTACCACAATAATTGTTCTGCTGTTGGAAATTGCCAAGATTTTTTAAAAATCAAGGATTCTGAGTTTATTGCAGGGAAATAAGGTTTTCTGTTTTTTTTTTTTTTTTATCCATTGCCCTGTAAGCCACATTTCCTTCTCAGTTTTGCAGGTGCAGGTCAGCTGCGGTTAACTGCATCTCATTTTGAAGTATGTAATAAAATAGCCATATTAAATGCTCTTGATATTAAATGAAATCTTCTGCCTTGACCAGTCTGTTCCTCTTAGCTCACGTTCTCTTCTCTCTGATGAATTCATTTATTGCCTGCACCTAGATATACTGTAAGTATATAATATATTCTATACTAATTTATATCTTCAATGATCTCATTTATTTCCAAGAACACTTTAAGGAAACTCTTAAAGGACATAGTTTGACCTACAGTTTGATCGTGACTGAGTGACTTAGAAAGAACAAGCTTTAAATTGGCAAATGTTTGTGCAAGGGGCAGGCAGCCAGTCAGGCATAAATTCATCCTTCATTGGGTTCTTCCATGTCGAGATTAATCTTAGAACAAATATTTATATGTTCCTCGTGATTTTAAATCACTGAGAGTGTGCTTTCTCTCAAGGAGAGGAAAACAACAATGTTGTGCCCTGTGGTAAGGGGCAGAATTTGGCATTCTAAAAGGTCTCGAGAACCAGATACTTGGAAAATTCAAGATGAGTTGATGATTCTAATTATTTTGAATGCCCTGGTCATTTGAGACATCATTTTAACTCCCTTGCTTTTTAAATTTCCTCTGTTTTCTCATCCTTACTCTTATGTAAAAAGAAGAAAAGGGATTATAAAGGGCCACAGCTCAGGTTTTCCATGAGGTAGGTTGGATTGCTGGGAGAAATGAAAGACCTTTGTGACTTGCTCCTCCTGTTCATAAACAGCTGAAAATTAAATCATGCCTATTATTATTTTTTTCTTTTTGTTCAATAGCCAAACCTGAAAGGATAGATATCCATCACGACTAGTTTGTTTATCAGTGCATGGACCACAATGTGTGGAGGTCATGTTGCAAACACTTTTCCTCAGAACAGATGCATATCAGACACTCACCACCTCTTTACTGCCGAGAGATGGAAAATCAGCCTTTGAAATGAAGAATGTCTTGTATTTCGTGTAACCTTACCCCGCAGAGAGATTCTCTTCTGTATTTCAATGTGCCGATGGTCTGATTATTATTACTAGAGGCTGCCAAGACATTTAAGTCTTCATGGATGTGTGCCTGCTTGTCAGAATGAAAGAAGAGGGCCATGTTCAGCTCCTAGGTTTTTTTTTAGCCCTGTGCTATGGCTTATGGTGACAGGTACGTGAGCATGATCCTCCGGAGAACAAAGTGCAAGGTCAGGAGCAACAGGTCCCTGGGGAGGGGAGACGGTGCTGCCAAGATGAGCGTTGCTGCTGAGAGGCCTTGAGATCAAATTCGAGAAAATGTAAAGGTTTGATCAGAGCTGTGAATATTTTATAACACCCCGTGTATGGCTGGCTGCATTAGCTGAATATGTGAAGAAGAATCATTTGTTATATTTAAGATCCTTAATTCTGTGTTTACCTATTAGRTGCCAGCATATGAATTGTTTATCTGTCATTTGTATACAAATATATGATAGAATATATCCGTGAAAACCTTTACACTCATGATTTGAGAAAYGACAGTTCTCTAAGCCCCATGACTAAAACCAGCTGAGCATAATTTCTACTATTTTTATTGTTGTTGTTGCCATGTAAAATAGCTTCTGCTAGCCAATGGGCTAATTTGTACTAGCTCCTATAATGGGCAATGAAATGGGTTTATGGTTAGAAAAGCAATGGTATCCGCTTTCCCTTCCCTGGGGTCAGCACAGCTTAATCGTCGGCAATTGTTAATTCTTTCCTCCCTAGTAGGGATGAAGAACAAAGCACTGAATAATGTCTTCTTGTTGCTCAAGTCACAGCTTATGATAGTTATGTCAGCAAACCAGTGGGACAATGTTTTTGCCCCATTGCAAAAAGGAAGATAAATGCCAGCTGCTAAAAAAAGACAAGTTATCTCTGTATTTTTTTGATATCCATGAATATCTCCATGAATATAAACAGCAATATTGCAAATTCAAATAACAAAATAAGGCAGATGCAAGAAATGATAAGCGTGGTATCTCACAGATTTCTGCCACTGTGAACTTGAAAGGAAGCAGTTATCTTTTCAAAGGCTTTAGATGGAGCCTGGCCATGATGTCAGAAATGTGTGCATGTTCCAGGGAACCGACACAATTCAAAGGACAGACATTGAAGTATAGTGCTTTTAACTATGTGGGACCTGCTTCCCCACTCCCATATGTTTCATAGATCAATATTAGCTCCTCTACAGTCAATAGAGCTCACTGATGTAAAACTGCTGTGTGCCTGTTCTTAATGATTCATAGTTTTGAAGCCCGGCCAGTTCTATAATTCAACCCTCGCAAAGGCAAACAACCTCCTGCCAATCTGCCCTTTATTCTCCCATCCTGTTATTTGTTAGGCGTCTGCAGCCCATTAGCTGGCTTACTATGGTATTAATATGTGGTATAATTATTCATAGCCAGATCTGCTGATAAGAAATCGAATGCTCYGGTAAACAACTGACTGCTTTTTTTCCATGACATCAACAACAAAGTCAAGCGGGGTGCTGGAAAAAGGATAATTCCCAGGATCATGTTAAAAGATTACATAGTTATGTAGAGAAGGGGAAAATCTGTTTTCAAAGCAGTGATCAGGAATGTTCTGTGTCATTTCCAGCAGACACACACCAGCATGTCTTCTGCTCTGCTTGGATCAGGGACATATAAACTTCTACAGCTGATAAATGCGTGCCAGGTCAAGTCTATCAGAGTCCATCAGTTTTTAAGAAACTGGTGGGACTTCATGGTGCAATTCTTTAAAATGATTTTTTAACTATCTTCCCCCTCCTCCCGCCAATAGAAAATTTATCTCTGAAGAATTAGGGATTTACATCTCCATGCCATGCACATGTCCTTAAGCTAAAAGATTAAGTCAGCTTTCTTTTTCTTTGTGTTTGTGTGTGGTCATGTGTAGCTGGGTWTGCAAAATATAACCCCAAAGTTAATAAGCTGATACTATCCAAATGTTACTATCTCCTTTCTTCAGATTGTTCAAGCAAACATAGGAGGAGTAAAAAAACACAGGCATGTACCAGATCCATGAGGGTTAGTCCCCTTCTCCCCTGCTGCTGTGGTCCCACAGCTGCCTTGGCTTGCATTTCAGTTTCTAAAAGAGCAGCAGCTATGTCTCATAGTCTGATTGTGGGGCTGACCGCCAAGGGAACCTTCCTTGGTGCAGTGTCCTTTCCTCTGTAAAACCACTTGCCCGGGGTACATGGGGGCACAAGCAGCTGTTGGATCAGTTCCCAGTATTTTGCATCCTTACTRCTTTTGCAAGTGCTCGTTGATGCTCTCCATCTAGCACCATGTTTTTTTGAGAGCCCTTTGCATATTGTGATCTTAGCTGAGCAGGTACCATCTGCACAGATGGGGCTGTTTCTCATCACTCTTTCCTCATGTCCCCAGCACTTTGGCATCCTATGATCCCTAGAGTCACTCTCTGCCTTCCCATGTGTTTTGCCTTACTGTGATTCCTATGGCTTTGTCAGGCTTGCTTTGCATGGACAACAGAGCAACATCAAAAATCTTTCTTTCCTTTTTCCCTCCACCCAGTAGCTGGTTTAACAAAATAAGAGGTTTCAGGGTTGAGATTAACTGTGATTGGACAATCAAAATCTCTGACTAATGCTGCACACACTTGGGCAACACTTTTTGAAAAAGTAAGTGCTGTTTTTAAAGGCTTAAAAGCTTTTCTATTGCTTGTTCCTGGATAGCACAATTGCTCTTTTTTGTTTCTCTGAAGCTCGCTCGATAACTTAGTATAAGGCTACTTACAATGAAAGGTCTCTTAAAGACTTTCAGTGATTCATTGCCACTTATTTTTCAAGTTAATAACAATGATTTTCAATATGGCTCATGTAGTTTAAGTTCAGGAGTGACCATTATGACATCTCCCACATGTCCTGGGGTCCTCCTCATTTTGTTAAATCTGTGCTGAGGTGAGTGACATTAGTGCTGAAAGAAGATTCTTTCCTAAACTAGCTTTCTTTTTATGAGACCGAAACTCTGCCATTCTTCTTGYTCAACTGATCAATTATCCTTGCCCTTGAAAACAAGGGCTTTATTTCCAGTTTGAAGTTGTCTTGTACTTGGTGCTTTTTAAGTCTTCTTTGGACTAAGGAAACTGTCACAGACATTGGCCTTGCTCTCTGACAGTAATAGTACTACATGATCAGATTACTCAGCATCCTTTTGATAAGCTTCTGAATGTGGCTAAGAGACATATTACATGTCTTTTTTTTTTTTTTTTTTTTTTTTTTTAATTTGTTTTCTGGCATGATTTCTTTTTTTTCAGTACCTAGACTGCAACTAGTTTTGTAGGTGGTATTCAGCTCATCTATGTTGCCTACACAGTATTCCTTACACTAGGCCACATATTTAAATTTATCCTAGGATTCTTTTTTCTTTTCCCTATAGCATCATGCTTAAGCTTCCTTTGCACTGTGTGAGGATCCTGTAAGGACTTAATCCTTCCTAATGAGTATCAGGGTGCAGCTTTCATGATCTGAAGGATTATGGTTTCTCTGTCTTATAGAGAAATGTCTCTGTTCAGCCTGCTAAGAGAGACCTTACAATTTTGGGTGCTAATACATGTTGTGTTGTACGGGGTCAGCTTAAAACAGCTCATTTTTGTGTGTGACTGCCCTGACCCCACCGCCAGCCAGCCTCTGCCGAAGTCTGTGTCATCCTGAAATATGTGACATGGCAGGTATCATTTCCCAATAACTGCTGGAAATGAAGAATAGTGCTGTGCCAGCCTTACCAGAAACGTTTTCTCTGGGGAAGGATTGTCCCTGAGTTGTTGATGTTCTTTGGCTTACTATATGCTTTGTTGGGAGGGCATGCTGCTGGTTTTTGTTGGATATGACTGAGTTTAAGGCTTGGTGGAACCTATCTGTAACATCTGTACAAGTAAGACTTTGAACCAAACTTGTGCACCCTTCAAGAAATAAAATGAGTTTTGCTATTTGACATCCTTTTCCTTTTCCTTTTCCTTTTCCTTTTCCTTTTCCTTTTCCTTTTCCTTTTCCTTTTCCTTTTCCTTTTCCTTTTCCTTTTCCTTTTCCTTNCTTTTCCTTTTCCTTTTCCTTTTCCTTTTCCTTTTCCTTTTCCTTTTCCTTTTCCTTTTCCTTTTCCTTTTCCTTTTCCTTTTCCTTTTCCTTTTTTTTTTGTTATTGGTGCCTGGAAAGGGCCTTTGAGTCTCTTTGAGAAAAGTACATTTCTGCCATTTCTTTCCAAATAGGTGAGAGGCATATTTATCCAGGACTGAACTGAAGCTTCAGCATCAGCATTAACAGTTCTCAATACAATTTCCTTTGTACTGAATACACTTTGAAAATTACTTGCTCCTGGTCCTGATAATCCTAGATTTTTTTTTCTGAGCTCTTTAGCATAAATTCTGTGTTTTCATGTGTTGAATATTGATAAGGGAAACTATGGACATAAAGCAGAAATCTAGAGTCATGTTTTAAGCATTGTAACTTGATGTCTGTATCAATTTCCACTGATTTCCAATTTTCTTTCTTGTTTAACCTGTCAGAAATTACTGCCTTAAATATTGACACAGTGTGAACATTTAGCCAAGTCCCTTGGTTTCATATCATTGCACTAGTTTCCCTCCACAGACAGTGACAGGTTTTTTTACAAGGTTTTAGGAGCTGGAATCTTTATGCTCATGACTTTTCATCTTCCATAAAAGTGACCAGCAAACTCAAACTCCTCACTGGCAGCCTATACAGTATCACCTTCATCTTGTGCAGTATCACTCTCATCCTGGATTAGGCTCTGCTGAGGTGAAAATAGTATGTTATTTTAAAGGATATGTGTGTAGGCACAACTTAAGAAATTATCCTCATTATTGATAATTGTGTTTCATTCAAGTGACTATCATTGCCTTGAAATGGTAGGTTTTCTCCCAAATACATCAGTCTCTCTCCCTTCCTCGTCTCCCTCCTCCACAATATTTTTATATAGTCTTGTTTAACCTGCTCTTTAATTCTTTTCAGCTCTAAAATACAGACAGTGGAAGGTAGGATCCCACTCCTTCCCACCAAATGGGAGCCTTTAAGCTGACTTCAGTGAGAGCAGGATTAGGACCCACTGAGTGTGACCTCTACCCTGCCATGAGCTCTTGGCATTTAGACCTTTTTTGCTCACACAAAACCCTACTGGCTCTGYTGGGACTCTGCTCACTATCATCTAAAAATGAAGGCTGAATCCAGGTGTTTTATTTGTTTTTTTGGGGGAGTAAATTCCACCCTATTCTCCAGGAAAATAGTATTTATTGCCAGTATATTTTGCCCTTGGTTGTTACATGGGTGTTGTTGGTGATCAAAGCTTAAGTGTTGTATACACACTTGTACAAAGAAAGATGTGATCTTTACTGTTGGCTTTTCTGTGGTATTGATTTAACAAAAGATGTCTGTTGAGTGGGAGGTTGTGTGGGTGGGCCAATACAAAACGACTTCCCTGTGCACGTATATCCCAGCCTTCCTGAGAAGTATTTTGGTAACTGGCTTCTGACTGGGGAAAGCAAGACAGAACAAAAGGGCAGATGCCCTGCCCTGCACTGGGATAGTAAGCATAAGAATGACACAGAGTTGCATGAACTTTTGCTTCTGCTGCTGGGACAATCTGGGTGTGAAAGCTTAATAGCACTTAGAAYGATCAGATTTTTTTCCTCTGTTCTGGAAAAGCCATTACAAAGTTATCATCTTCTTTTCATTTAATTTGAAACCATTCACCCTTTTACAATATCAGCCTTTACATCTTATTACTGAGAGATAGTCAATTTGGAAAAAAAAAAAAAAAAAAAGGCCTGGTAATTAAGTTATGTATGTGTTTATCTGCAGAGCTAGAGCATTTGGGAGGACTGTTCCTTCTCTTTGCTCTGTGACATCTCCCTGTTTCCTATTTGGTTTCCTTCCAGCTGACAGACTCACCATCTCTTTCATTCCCAGGAGAAAGCAACAGAAGTAGTAAAGCAAGCACTGCTCTGTTGAAATACTGTGCTCTGCACATGCATTAATAGATATAGAGGTGTTTGAAATGCTGAAAGGAACACACAGTCTTTTCTTTAAGCCAAAGTAAAGTTTACCAAGAGATTTATTAACTGTAAACATCACCTGAAACCATCTAACACTATAAAAGATACTGTTTGCCAAATGTAAAATTCAAAGTAAAAACTACAAGATAGATTTTCAAAAGTTTGAGTAAGTTAAAAAAAAAAGAAGAATTTTTAGAGGTATGGCAGTACTTAYGCTTGGACAAATGTCTCTGTTGAATGATTACAGAGGTGAAGTCAAACTCCATCTCCCTCCTGTCCATTGCCCTACTTTCACTGAACTTAGCCAAGGAATAGGATGAGGAGGGTTGCAGGGACTTTTGGCAAACAGATTAGCTCATTCAAGTTGTTGGTTTGGGCTGTGTTGGACGGGGCTCTATGTGGGAGGCAAGGTGACAGCCTGCAGGGAGGAGGGTGACAAAGGTGTTGGAAGATGTGTGGGTGGAAGAAAAGCTGCTGGGAAGGTCTGACTGGGAGTTCAGGAGATGGTACAGGCTGCAAGGGAAGCTATACTTCTGTCTGGTTTTGCCTATATGGATACTTCTACAGTGGTGCTTCTGTAAGAAAGTGGGTTGGAAGTGGATGTTGCTTTTCATGTTGGTGGCACCAAGAAAGCATACACCTGACCTTCATAATGGAGCTGCCACTGCTGTAATTTTTACCCTAACCAACCCCTTTGTCCAAGCAGATGAAAGATGCTACAATACAAATACAACTGAAAATGAGTAATAAGCACTTTGAGCTGCTCTCTGTTCTCAAGGCAGGCAAGTGAGACATCTGAAGAGAGTCCCAGGTGCTCACAGAGTCTGTGCTCAGATCCACTGCATCCTCTGTCAGGCAGAGCTACAATAATCAACAGGGAGAGTTATTGGGTGTAAAGGAGTCATTGTGTCTAGATCTGACTCTAGCAAGAGCTGCTGCAGGTCTTCTTGTAGGCTACAGGTGGAAAGACTTGGCTGGTTGTCCATGTCTGCTCTTCTGTACAAGAACAAGAGTGAACTCAAGCAGATACAGAAGCCACAAATTCACTCAGCTCATTTTACAATTCTCTTAGCTGTGAGGGTAAATGCAACTGGAACATATTGGCATATTTTTCCATGCATATTTTTCTCTCTCTTAGGACATCTCCTCAGTCTACCCCAGGGGTTAGCTGTAACCTGTTGTTCAGCTGATGTATAAATGTTCCAGGGATAGGGAATATATTTCTAACATTTCATCCCAGACCTTTTCTTTGGCAGTCATCCACAAGAACTCCATAGTGAAGTTATACTCCTGCCTCTCATTTTTACTATAATTACTACTCACATTATTACTCTAGGACTATAGAGAACTGAAAATGATGGGGTGTTTGCAAACACAAATGCATCTCTGACCGCCAAGCACCATCAAACCTGGAAATGGTAGCAGAAGGCCTCATGTTTCACTTTTAAATATTACCTTACACTTGTTTCAGGATGCTATGAAGATAAAGCATGTCCATAGACCATTACCAAGGGCTAGATGACAGGTCTAAACTTATTCTGAGACAACTCATTTGTATGCCCCAGCCCTATCAGTCTATTGTATTATTTATTCCTGTGGATTTTCTCCTTTAGTCTTATTTTCCATATGTTCAGTTTGCCTTAGCTATCACATTTTTTTGAGATGTATCATGAGTCATGCCCCATATACTGTTCGGTAATAGCATGTGCAGAATATTATAGGACTCAGCATATCTGAAGAAGATGTCATCTTTTTGAAGTTGAATCTGCCCTGGTGTAGCACAGCCAGTTTCAAGTTCCCAATATTATTGTATTTGCTACATTAACCTTTATTTTTTGAGTTTTATTTTGAATACAATAGCCCTGGTATCTTAAATAACAGCAGAACTGTTTTTTTTTTTTTTTTTTTTTTTTTTTTCTGTGAAGCCAGCAGGACTGTAATTAGTTTAATATCCACTAAATGACAGCTCAGTGCATGGACTTTAATCACAGCTGCTCTGGGTGTTATTGGTCCTTTAGGACCTAGACTGAGTCAAGTCATGGAAAAATGGTGCTAATCTTGCATTGCAAATATCATTGAGAGCTTATTATGAACTTCTGCAATTTCCTAAAGATTGATGTTTTAGATCAGCGTGGCTCTTTATGCTTCAGATAGCAGCTGAACAGGATATTTATTAAAAAAAAAAAAAAAAATATTGAGGTTTTATTAGAAAGCATCAAAAATTTATTAAAATTGGGCTTTTATTCAGTGAGAATGAAAAAAGTCAAAACTGAATGCTTCATACATGGGGCACAGGGATCAGCTGTCAGTTCTATGAGGTGAACGTTATTTTATTTCATAAGCTATTACAGTGCAAAGGGTACTGTTTCAATGCATCTTTTCTGGATGAATGTGAAAGGGAGAATGATGCCTAAGAGATGAAGGCTGTGAATTCATCTTGGAGCCGCTGCCTTAGCAGAAAACCCTTTTCCAAGGTACAGCTCCAGAAAGCCTCAGTCTTTGGCTATTTAATTCTCTGGGAAATGGACATTTGGGAAAAGCTGAATACTTAGTCTTGGTCTCCTCTGTCCCAATTTAAAGATCATTGTTCAGTAACAGTCAAGACAGAAACTGTCAAGACAATAATTTTTGGCATAATTCCATTTATGAGATGCAATGTCATTCCTATTTCCTCCTTTCTGCCAGAAAGTAACTATTGGCAGCCAGTCACTGCTATCAGCATATTTAATTAATTTTCCTTCTGAAAATCTTTCCTTCCTCAGATTTTCTCCGAGATCAAAGATTTTCTTGACAGTTGAGGTGGTGACCTGGAATTTTGGCTGCTTTTGTGTGATCTTACTGCCTGATGCCAGATGCGGGCCAAAAACCTAAGAAGGTTCAACATAGCTCAATAGACTCACCCAGTAGACACCACAGTGTCCTGTAGCCCTTCTGCATTTTTACCAGGCTTGACTATACAAGAAGGAGTACTCATTGACACGTCTTTTTTTCCTAATGCCACCTTTCTTTTAGAAATTGCAATCTATTGAAACAGGAGCCTTCTAGTCAAGCTTGTACAGATCTAGTTGAATGTCAAGGTCTGTTTTGCATGTGTATGAGATGTATGCTTCTACAGTAGAGTGGCTTGAACTTAACAAAGAAGAAAAAGTAACTCACATAGAAATGAATTATGGACAAATGATCATTAGATACATTAAGCAAATCATGTCCCACAGAGACTTTTACAAGAAACTTCATGGGGAATCCATTAGACAAAGGCTTGTGTGAGGTGGAGGACGGTGGAATTATGGTGTCTAAACAATAGGACTGTGGAGAAATACAGAGGTATTTCTCTGGTTTGCCAGTTTAAGTATAGCATGCCCACAACTCAAGCATGATTCATAAAAAGGATGGCATCCCTCAAAAGATCCAGAATAGATAATAGCATGTTTATTTATGCAAATAGGGATCTTTCATATCAAAGGAGGGAAATGAGCAGAAAAAGGAAAAATTTCTGAGGGGTACAACAGATTATTTTGGCATTTGGTCAGGAGACAGGGTGCATATAAACAACAAAAGGATATACATTTGTGATGTCTCCAGAATTCACCTGGGAGAGAAAATATAATCAGAGAAATGCATCTGTCACTGCCCGGAGCCTTAAAGGTAGCTGATGTTTGGCTTCTACTGCTCTTTCTGTGTGGCGCTGACACTGCTGATGCAATTAGGAGAAGATGGAGAGTAAGTGATTTCCAGTTATGTAATTTAAAAGAATAAGAAAACTGGATTATCACTTTAAACATCTTTTCCATTTATTTTTTCTTTTCTTTTAATTAATTAATTAATTAATCTTAGAAATCACTTATTCCTTTTCCTCTTTGTCAATTAAGTCTCCTCATTCCATTTTTCTTAATATCAACCCAAATCTGCTACCTATCACCTACTATTTGGTTTTGAATGAAGAGTCTGCCATTGTCTCACTCATTTCAGTTAATTGCTATGCTTTGATGATCTTTTATAAACCTTGTTAACCCCAAGGCAATTCTCATCTGCTGTCTTGAAAGGTGATTAATGACTTTCCATTTCTAGAGCTGATGTGAAAGAAAAATGAGACAATCCATAAAAGACTTCTAACTTTCCTTTCACATTGATAATTTCAGGAAGAAAGAAGAGAAAGATAACAAATATTTCACTCATCTTCAAGGAACACCAGYTATTGTGAGTGCCCAGTGTTAATTACCTGAAAAATATTTAAGTGGATGGACATTGTTGTCAAATGAAAAGTTCTCCTCTCTTGTTAAGTTAGGAATGTGGCAAGAATAGATTTTTGTTGTGCCTGCTTATGAGATTGACCTCAACTAGTCAACTGCCTCAAGTTGACCATGAGGCAGCAGTGTGCCCTGGTGGCCAAGAAGGCCAATGGGATCCTGAGGTGCATTAAGAAGAGCGTCTCCAGCAGGTCGAGGGAAGTGATCGTCCCCCTATACACAGCCGTGGTGTTATAAACTGATAAATTCTCCGAACCAATTAATTTATCAGTATTATTTATTGTAAATAGCAAGCAAGCAGTGCTGGRCGGCTGGGGAGTCTCCGCTCCACCAACGGTGCACGCTGTAGTACAGGAGGGTGCTTCTTTTATACCCTGGCGCCCAGGTCGCCTCCCAGTTTCAGTTCTTATCTCTGGTATGTTGCAATACTTCTGCACATGCTCTCTCCTTGTTGGTGGGGGTCCCTGAGGCCTCCTGGTGGTCTTTGATGAAGGCCGCTCTTCTTCCTCTGGACTCTGCGCRTGCTTCAATTTCCTGCGGTTTTGGCCTTATGCTGGCCCTGTGTTCCTGTGGTATCTTGCACTCATAGCTTACRATGCTTGCGATAAGCCTGTTCCTTTACAGTTTGTTCTGCAAATTACAACCCCTTTATCACATTGGTAAGGCCACATCTGGAGAGTGTGTCCGGTTCTAGGCCCCCCAGTACAAGAGGGATGTGGAGCTGCTGGAGAGAGTCCAGCGCAGGGCTACGAGGATGATCAGGGGCCTGGAACATCTGCCCTGTGAGCAAAGGCTGAGAGAGCTGGGCCTGTTCAGCCCGGAGAAGAGAAGGCTGAGGGGGGACCTGATCAGTGTCTAAAAGGGAGGCAGTGAGGAGGAGGGAGCCGGCCTCTTTTCAGTGGTGGCCAGCGATAGGAGTAGAGGAAACGGCCACAAGCTGAGGCACCAAAAGTTTCACAGGAACTTAAGAAAACACTTCATGACAGYGAGGGTGACATAGCCCTGGAACASGCTGCCCGGAGAGGTTGTGGAGTCYCCTTCTCTGGAGATCTTCAGAACTCGCTTGAATGCCGCCCTGGTCCATGTACTCTAGGTGACCCTGCGTGAGCAGGGGGGTTGGACTAGACCTCTGGAGGTCCCTTCCAACCTTAACCGTTCTGTGATTCTATGATTCTATCATTCTATGAGATCTTACATTGCTCACCAGAATTCAGCCAGGCTAATAGGAATATTGACTTATTTCTCATTTGTGACTTTAGTTGACTATCTATGCACAATCTTGGAGCTAATCTAGCCTAATCAAATCTACAGTGATTTACAGAGCATCTATTATTATGAGATGTCCATGTTGGTGATAACACTTCGAGCTCCTGTTTTACGTTTGATACAAGATTCTCAAACATTTTCAAACTTAATTCACCAAATTATCCCAGTTTCTGAGAATTTTATCATCACGATTTTCCTTTTGTGCTCCAAAATCAGTAGCACAAATGCACCTGGATTCAAGCATCAAATGACATATGGCTTTTATTGTGACATACCACTTGAGCCATATGAGTTTTAATTGATTCATACATCTTACTGCTTCTCTTCATGTTCCACAGGGCAAAATCAAATTCCCAGTTCCTGTTATTGCCTACTCGAGTGATGAGCTGTCATGTTGGGCTTTATTGCTGATGCTTGAGTGTGATTTGACACATCACTGTGCTTTTTACGTGTCTCAAATGTCCCTGTACAATTCCCATGAAAATGAAAGCTGCTTCTACTCATTAGCACTGCTTAAGTTTGAGTAAAAGTCAGCTAGGACTGCCTTCTTACAGTAGGCCAAACTCCATGGTTAATTTGGTCATTTCTCAGCCCATAGATCAGTAGGAAGTCACCAGTCTTCTTCTGTGCTGAGCAAAAGCTGTTGATATTCAGCACCGGTTGTAGTGATTTCTCCCTCTTGAGCTGATCTATGAATGCTGGACTCATTCACGCACATGTTCTGCTGAGCTCCTGCTCCTGTTTGTCCAAGGCCTACAGTACATAAAGTGTGAAACTCAACATCACATCAGGAGGGTATCAGCTTGGCATGGGTTGAGCATGTGGTAGGAATACTGGGAAAGTGGGAGGCATAGTGCAAGGAATGGGGATGATCCTGGTTTGGGAAAAAGAGAATTGTGGCGGGAAGATGGGAAACTGCTGAAGTACAGGCCTAGAGAGAGACTTTCAGAAAGCAGGAGTGGCATATTTACTTTATTGGAAAATAATTTATGGTCTGACTTCCAAATCCTGGTAGGACTTCTGATGTTTTAAAGGCAGTTCTGAGTACAATTTTCTTACTGTTTAGAGCGGTTTGATTTTAAATATTCCAGTACTTTGTACATTAGGTTGTATCTGGCATGGCTGGGGGTATCATCTAAGATGGTTAGCAGGTGTGTCTAATAAAGCAATGAACCCTGAAAGCAACATCTGTCTTATCCTACTCAGGCTCCCAGATGATAATTGCATCACCTGCTCTGTATCTCATTAACACTGACAGCTCTTCCTCCCTTACTCCCAAAAGGCGGTGGGAGGAGGTGAGGCACTTACCTCATCTGTGCTTAAATTTCCAGTAAGCAGATGGTGATGCTTCGTCTTCAGTGGAGAGACTTGGAGGCTACAGCACTACGTTAGATTCTGCCCCATCTACTTGTCCCATCTTTTCCTGGCTGCTCTTAGACTAAAATCGCAGTGATTCTGATTAGAAGAGGATGAGATCTTTGAAAGCTGATTATGAAAATGGTATTAGTCTGAGAGGGCATGGGATTAGTCCCTCAGTGAGGGAAAGGTCTAGCTGGTATTGGCAGACCTGTCTTTTAGGTGATGGAGCACTACTTGATGATGTCTGCCTGGAAAATATCTCTTTGGGGGCTAAAGGTGATCTAACTTTATCTGGAGGCAGAACCATTCAACAGAAATGAGAGGAAAAATTACCCTTCTTGTTATTTCCACCTCTGATAGCTCTACTGACCTGGCAGGTGAAGGAGCTCATTCACAGAGACTGTATTTCAGGCTGGAGGTTTCTCTGATGCTTTTGGTCTGCTGCAGATTGTTCAGTAATTGCTGGCTTTAGTTGTGACAAGCATGCTAAGTGTATGAGAGGGTCAACTGGGGCACCAAAAGAGAGGAGTAGAATGCCTTCTTCCAAAATCTCTTAAAACTTGAAATGTTATAGCACTTCCTTCTTAATTAGCAGCTGTTGTGTAACTTAAGTCTAAGGGGTCAACAAGTCGGGTGTTTTCTGATGAAGGACCATGTGTCTACTCCAGCATCTGATCTCCCCCCGATGTGGTATTTTAATGTGTGTATGAATTCCTGTGTGTATGGGCATTATATAAAGAAGCAGGCTCAGATTCTGCAGCCCTTGCTAGTGGCACCTGACCCAAAATAAAGGGTGCTGGAAATCTGGAGAAACAAACTAGAAAACAGTGACCTGTGAGGAAAAGAATGCTGCAATGCTGTGTTTATTGTTTCTGCCTGAGCACTGACGAAAAAACGGAGCTTTCTCACAGCAAGCATTGCCTCTGGTGCTGCATTGCCCTAGATGTGGTCCAGAGGAGGTTAAGATACAGCCTACAGCTGAAGCTTCCTTACATCTGCAAGGAATACCTTGTAGATGACSAGCACACCTCAGACTTTTCTAGACAAAATGAATACGAGTGTGCAAGATGCAAAGATTGTTCTAAGTTAACCCAGTACACACGCTTGCACATCTCCTTGCATACTAGGGCAGGAACAGTATCTTTATTGTGTTTCCGAGGTCTCAAAAAGCAGATCCCTGARAGCAACCTGCTATGGTGATGCAAGCAGTATGGATGGTGAGGGTCTTGAAGCAGCAGCCCTCAAGAACAAATCTGTTTCTTCCCATATGGGCATGTGGGAWCTTTGGTCTTATAAGGAAGGTTATAGCAAATGTCTTTTACTGCTCACCTGCTCAGGGAAGAATTATGTGTGGGGTTTAAATTGGTTGTAGACATGCCACTTCCTTCCATCAAGATCCTGGGATTTTGTTACAGAATGGGGTAAACTGCCATTCATGCTAATGATTTTTGTCACAGTAGACTCTAGAGACTGTATACATAACACARAAAGACAATTTAAAAGATGAATTTGTAAGATGGTAGGTAAGAGTAAGGAAATAATATCGTCTTGAGCTTCTTTTTGTGTAGAACAACATGGTGAAGACCTGCAAGGTCTGTGAGGTATATACTGCAAGCAACACCCCAAAGTGCTTTTTCTAGACTGTCCCACTGTAAAATTAACTCTCATTCTAGCTGCATTTTGCGGATGAAATACTGTTAGATAAAGTAGCTTGTCCATAGTTGAACAAGAAATTGAACACAGGTGATCTAGGATTATTTTTAAGGAGCATCCTTCTCTCTGCAATGTAATTATCCAGAYTTGCTTCTTCCCAGTGCAGCTGATATCTTTTACACATCTGAGCCCTAAGTGGCTGAATAGTGAGTACTTCAGTAATGTGGACAACAGTGTTTAGAAACTACGTAACTATATGTACGAGAGCCTGGTCTCCCCTCGACTGACCAGCATCTTACTACCTGGCTGTAAGTGTGAAGGGACAGCAGGAATGTCTGAGGCATGGAATTAGGAGCCTTAAAACGTTAGTACCATTCAGTACCACTAGTGAAATAATCTTCTTTCCGGTACTCATCTGCGGTCCAGAGAGTTCTGGTTAGTGGCTCTCTTGTGCTTAAAAAAAGAAAACAAAAACAAACAAACAAACAAACAAACAAAAAACAAACAAACAAAAAATTTAACCCCACATACCCTTCTGATTGGAATGAATTGCAATGTTGCTTTGCCCATCTTAGGAGCTGACTTAGCTCCTGACTGAGCTTTACCTGACTTAGGAGCTGTACAGGTGTTTTCTGCAGTGCTGTAGACCAGACTTTTCAAGTTCAAATCGCTCCAGGCACTGCCCAGAAAAGGAAATCACTGATGAAGGTTATTGCTATCCCTTCCTTCAGCTTGAGTAATGATGTCCACAGCATGAACAAGGTTACCTGCAAGAAACTGCAGGGTAGCAGSGGACGCTATTAAAATACAAAATGCCAACCATGCTGTCTTGCAAAGAGGAATTTCCTGCTGTAAATTAGATAAATATCCACAAGAAGCATCAGCATCACTTTTTGCAGAAAGTGAGAGGAGGGAGAGGCCTTTGCAGGGCTAAGCAGCAGGAAGCAATGGTTAAGAATGTGGGGAGAGTTTCGCCTTCACTATACTTTTCTTGAGACAAAATGTGGAAACAGGGAGTAGTAAATAACATGACTGGCCCACATGTGGCTAGATTTTTTTTTAGTTCTTTTATTTATTTATTTATTTATTTATTTATTTTTGTGGATCTTGCATGATTTAAGAAAGGCAAGATGTTAAGAGATGCCCTGTGTAGGCCTGGTAGATTTTTCCTTGCAGGATGGGGTGTGGGATTCAGTAGCTGTGAAGTGAGCAAGGCTGGTATGTTGGTGAGCAAAGATGCTACAGCCTGCGTGGCTGGTGGGGGACCTGAGCCCTCGCAGAGAGCATAGAGACCCATCCTTGGCGCAGTTTGCAACACAGGGATGTGCATCAAGGCTGGACTCTGAGGCTTTTTGGGGAATACTGCCATATTGGTTGTTTTATCTGGCTTGGATAAGGACACATAATTTGTGTCCTTTCTCTTGGCAGATGTGAGGGCGAGCAGTGGTCAGCCAACAACAAAATTTGCTATGTTCCCCAGAAGGTAAAGAGGCTAGAAAGGAGGCATTACTGGCATGGTCCATACTCATCAAGAAGAGCACAGAAGAGCTCTCTACCACTTCTTTGGTGTTCCCAGAGCATTGCTGTTGGACAAGAGCAGGGGATGGGTGCTGCTGTGACTGCTTCCTTGACCAGCATTCCCAGGAAGAGAGGGATCTATGCGGAAAAGCCAAGACATGTTAAAGGGGTTGTTTCAGTAGAAGTATTGGACCTCTTTTTCTTTCTATTTGCAACTACCTCTCATTTTTTCCTATTAATATTGGGTGGTGGCAAAGCTACCCCTCTAACTCTCAAAGGTAACTCTCACAGTTTTTAGTTTTGCATTGCTAGCCTTTTGGCCATATCAGCTAACTGGTGATATACTGGTGATATACTGGTGATATAGTAATTACACAGATGAAGGTTTCCTTTGTTCTACAAAAGGTAAATTTTGGACAATACCATTTTCATTGTGGGTATATGTACTGACTAGCATATTTCAAATTTTCGAAGCGTAGGAATGCCTCTTGTCTCTTTCTTATGACTTCCTCTCCTCCAGGCCTCTAAGGAGAAAAAGTTATTCTTTATTTTCACTGTCTCATTATTGTCAGGGAGCTAGRTCAAAGAGGCATGATTTGGATGTTGTTCTGACAATGTTTTCAGACTACCAATTTGTATGTTGCATGCAATCCTAACTTTGTTTAATGAGCAACACGTACTTCAGAGGGGAGAATATCTTGACTGTGTTCCATGTACTGCATGTTCACAGTTCAGCTGCCTATAACCCTGTGTTTATATGTTATATGCTTTGTTGAGCCCAGCTAAAGCTTGTTGTTAGGGCTACACTTTTCTGCCYATATATCTGTATGTTTTGGTGCTTGTAAGGCACCAATTTCAATTATATCTAGATTAAGATAAGTAAGAAAAAAACAGATAGGACAAAAACCTAAGGGACAGYACTCTTGCCATTGGGTAGATGGTAGATCATATTAAGGAATATGATAAATATATATGTGTATGTATGTAGCATGTGTGTATGTATATGTACAAAATATGAAATTAATTCAAGCTTATCTGATAGAACAAATCACATTCATTTACATAGATGTTGAATGGATTTGCCACTTGGGAAATCTATTTACAACCTGACCTGAAGCAGCCCCACTATAGCTTTTCTGGGCCTCTTTTGTGGAGACCCTGCCAAATATTCATTCCCCAGGCACATGACAATTTCTATATAAAGAATGCCTTTAAAAATAACACATGTGTACCTCCTAGATTCAGTTGTTCTTTTTTGCAGTGGAAAACTCAATGTTATGATGACATATATTCCCACTGAAGAAAATATTTATTCTCCATGCTTTACAAAATGCATTACACAGAGTCTGGATGATGATTTGGGACTACATCTATATGAAATATCTGAAATGTGAAATAAAACACTTGTTTTGGTCTGACTATTTGTAAGAGAGCAAAGTACAGAGGGAGTATGCATGGGAATATCATTCACATCCTCCTTCCTTATGTTTTAAACAGAATCTGACATGCTTTGTATTTGTTCATTTTCTTCTGTGTTTATTTTCAGTTCTGTACAAACTATTTGATAAACATATCACTAATGAATAGAAAACTATATGGCTGTATTTTGGGTTTTTTTTTGTTACCTATGAATGAGCATAGGAATAGCAATCCTGCTCTGATTGGCCAAGTCGATGCTATTCAGTCTGGTGGTTCACAATGTCTCAGAAAGTTGTCCAGGAAAATTCATTTGAAATATTGAAACAAAATGAACCACACGCAGACATCCCTCTCTAGCATATCATAAGTATGTATTGTCTTTGTTATCAGAACTTGCAGACAGTCARTATTACTGCAGCAGGGATAGAGCCATGCTAGTCTTCTTTATGAACAGTATTTTAAAATAAAGACTCCTCAATCAGATTGGTGTGATTTTTACATTACTGTTATATTTGCATTTAAATGCAAAATGTGTTATTTAGGAACCCATCCTTCTTCAGCTGATAGTAAAGGAAATTTTATAAAATGAAAACAGCAAAGAATACACCTCATGTCCCATTTGTAGTAGTAAACAGTATCAGAAGCTGTTTACTAGACACAGACAGACACATGGTAGAAAGATGTATGTGATACATGCTTATACCAGAGGCTTCTGTCGATGTCTAAATCTGATCCAGCAGTCCAAGGCTTCTATATTTGTTGATGTATGGGAAAGATGCTTATAGGGTGTAATGAAGCTGGTGCTAAAGCTTCAAAGCTGGTCTTCAAAAAGTTGRATGAACCAAAGTACTGATGTGCTTAATACTCTGCTAGGAAAGCACAGTAGGGAAATAGGGTTAATAGCTTTAGCTTTGATAAATTACATTGTGGATTTTTGAGGGAACAAAACATTGACCAGCCTTTTCCAATATTATAGATGAACTCAGTCCCTGGTTCATTCTAGGATTGTTTATGTGGACTTCAAGTGACTGAGGACTGACATGGTTAGCTGCAAGGAAGTTAGTGGCCTTCAGGACAAGAAAGATGTAATAAGAGTACTCAATAAATGAGGCCTCTACACATTTTAAAAGAAATGAGCTGGGTTCATTTTCTTAAGATGTATGTCTAGGGCTATTTTTGGCAAGCTACATGGTCTTCACTGGCTTCTTCAGAAGGTCACAGGTCCTCCAGACCTTCAGTGTTATTACATGCCTCCAGTGCTAGGCTGTCTAAAATGGCATGAGGTGCTCTATTTAGTCAGCTGAATCTCAGCCAAATATTACTGAGGAAAAAAAAGGCTTGGAAGTAATGCTAAAGAAACGCTATAAGGAATATAAGTTAACAAATAACTTTGTTCCCCTGYGGCAATGAGCCCATTTCAGCAATGGTGCACTAGAGCATCAGTTGCTGACRGAAGCCACAGAAGCAGAATGGTTGAGTGTGAGAAAATATGTTATACCCTGAAATACTGTTATTTACGGATGGGAATAAATCATGATTCAAGCACCTCATCCTCAACTTGTATTGACCAACTCTACTTAACACTTACGAGTATGTTCTATAGACAGTCTTATGCTGCAGTGAGATGTTGAAACAACAAATGAAATGGCTTACAATACATTCTGGTTTGCTAGAAACAGATGTTTAGGATGGCYACACCACAGAAATGACCTCCAGTTTTACACATGCTGCATACATTACAGAACAACTATTTTAGAAATGTTTGCATAAAGACAACAAAAGCAAGTGATGAGGATTTTAAATGGAAATGCTCGGTAATATCTACTGCTGATGGTTCTAGTAAATGCTTTGAAGGTGGCTAACTGAAAATGATAAAATATCTAATGAAAGAAGCCAAGAAACATACACTTCTATTCTCCTTCCAACCATTGTGTATTCTTTATTGAGCAGAATATTAAATTAAATATGAACATCATTTATCTCCTAAAATTAAATTTTTCTGAGCAAATGTCAGACAGAGTCCAGTCCATCTTCTCTCTGGCTTTTATCTGCTTCTTAATGCAATATCTATTGTGAACTGCATAAGGTAGGAAAAAATGATGGGATACTCATCTGGTTTCAGAGTAAGGCATCCAAAATTGATTTGAGGAAAATGACCTTAATTCAGCAAAGTGCTTCATCTTTAAGCATTCAGATAGCCAATGCATCACATGCTTGAGGTTAGAGTCATGTATGCGATTCTTCCTAAACGAGCCATAAATTATATTTCCATATCAAACCCCTACAAAAACCCAGAAAAAAAGGCTAAACAAAAAAACACAGAGAAATAATAACCATGAAAGCTTTGGTTCACAAGCAATGCTTGCTCACATGTAACACAGTCCACATAGGGTTTGTTTTGTTTTTTTTTTTTCTCAATCACTTTATTTATTGCTCAGTATCAAAAAGAATCAAACTGACATTGATTAAAGGCCATTGTGAGTTGTAGGTAATACTCATATCATTCTTTGAATAGTTTGATGCACATTTTAGGGATAAATTGAAATCATRGAAGATTGAAATAGGAGGAAATCACAGTATGATGCAATCATGTAAACAGTAGCACATATGTATAGATTAAAACAGATTTCCTTTGCCCATAGGAAAGGCCTGACAGGCCTGATCAAAAGTAGCAAATATTTTAGTTATAACAAATACTTATTTTCTTTCTTTGAATTGGTGAATATATATATAAAAATCTTATAAAGCAGGGTGGTTTAACATGCCTCTGCTGCTTTTCCTCTTGGATCTTTAAGGCTTATCAGAATCTTCTGTCCTCCTACTGAGTTCACTGGCTCAGGAAACTTAGGAAATGAGCTGAGCAAAAGTTCATTGTTTTCCACGAAAAAAAAAAAAGGCATCTGTAAATTGCTGATATTCCCATAGATGCAGATATGAAGTCAGATGCTTTTGATCAGCCAGGAGGACACTAAGGATTGGTTACAGATCATATTTGTTATGAAGGACCAAGTTTCAGCAGGTGAYACCCCTGCAACTTCCTCCTCTGCTAAATGATACAAAAGAGCTGCAAAACGTATCTGAGAGTTTGCAAATTGATCTGCTATGTCAGCCTCTGACTATGTAGAGAGTTGCACCGACTTTCTTAAGGCTTTGCACATGATCAGCCATTCAAACAGGGCAACCCAACTACAGACCCAGGCTGTACAACAAGGGTTTAAACTGCTCRTGGACATATAGATGTAAAAGTGTAAGCATTTTTTTTAACAATAGTGTCCATGTTGCAAAGGCCTCTACTAACCTGGCAGCATCAGAACTTCTTCTTGTAATACTGGGATTTAGGACAACAATTTGAGGCCAACTCCAGTATGGTAAAGACTGGGATTTGGTCTCAAGCTGGTCAAACAACACATGAATTCAACAGGGAGTTTGGGGATAGGACATAGCCTCCATGTCATAATACATGATAAGCTGTTTATGTGTATTTGGTCCAAATCCACCCAATTAAATACTTGGCAATTAGATTTCTTGTCTTTAAACATCGTAAGGTCCCTGTCCTACAACAGGATTGGTGCTGGTTGGTCTGTCTATGTTCGTTGGGCTCCACAGATCTCCTGGGCTGCTCTCCAGGTACCAAACGGTTCATGTGCCCACAATGTATTTGAAGGTGGAGGCCTTCATGGGGCAGATGATCAACAAGACTGCCCTCCCTGCACCATCTCACCAGGATTGAGAAGACCGATGGGAGGACAAGGGGTTGTACAAGGCAAGAAGAAACTCACATCAGTGTATTTACTGCTGAATCTGCAAAACTTCTGTTTAGCAAATGAAGTAAAAGACTTTGGTGTATCAACACAATGCTAAGATACCCAGTGCCTTTCAGCTGTGAATTCTAGATTTCGATAGTTATGGACTTCACTTCTAGGAATAGCCTGTTCTTTCCTAGTGATATCAGTCTTTGGGGGGTTAGTTAACCATCTGTTTTTTGTTTTTTGTTTTTATTTTTTTTATAAATAGATTCAATATATAAAATCTTTTAAGTGCATTAAAGACAGAAAAAAATAGAAAACATTTCAAGCCTGTGGCTTTCACAAATCATTTCTCCCATTTCCTTTGTCACCAGTTAAAGGAACAGGGAACACAGAGGGACGCATCCAAGCGAGTTTCTGAGTAAGAAGACAGCTATTTCTGAGAGCAGCCATCCTACCCAATGTACATGGAGACCTTTAGCTTGCAAACAGAGGACACAAGGGACATGGACGTTCGCTACTCTTCTGTACGGCGAGGTGGCACAGAGAGASAAAGCTGCCGACTGTCAGGACACCGTGCACACTGCAGGCTGACGTTAACACAGCATCTCCAAACTGCTGCGTTATGAGACTAAACACCAGGATTAAACGCTTCGGCAGCTCGSCCAGGACTGGGGACAAAACTGTAGGACCATAGCTGCACTTTACTACGAGCATTGGACTGTAGTACAAAGACAGCTTGAACAGTATTTCCCTCCCCTACCCAGCTCCCCCTCCCCAAAACACATGTCAAACGAAAAAGCAGTCCAACAGTTTTCTAAGACACGAGAACAGGACGTGAGTTTAGTCCTCCAGAACAGCTGTCTGTCTCCATCAGGGTTGTAATAGTTGTCTTGCACCAGGAATCAGATCCAGATTTTTTCTTTCTTTCTTTCTTTTTTTTTTTTTTTTTCATCCTTACCTTACCATTCATCCTGATGGTTCCAATGACCTGTCTTTCCCCCAGTGCTTTCTGGCAATATTTTCTTTCAATCAATCTGCTTTTCATATTTCTTAGTGTTGCTGTGACAGTCTAAATATCTTTTTCTTCTTGTAGTTGCAGTTTTCGTGCTATTCCCTGAACATCTGCAAGACAGCCCATCTGGGTTGACACAGTGTGAGATGAGGCAGACAGGCATCGCCAACAAAGGGCTCCTACTGCAGCAAGTGAACTGTGGAAATCAGATGTTTTCTAAGACATCTATGGGGACAAACCCTTTCTTCTTCCCACTGTATACTTTGATGAAGCCGTCGTGTTCTTTTTCAGAAGTCACACAGATCTGGAGGCAAAAAAGACAGGACAATAATAAACTTTTTTGCCATAATCAGGTGACACATTATTCCAGGCTACTTAGCAGGTGAGCCAGACTTCCCACTAATTACTCCTGTAAGCACACTAGTCCTTTTTAGGCACTCCCTGCTTTGATAAGAAACTTAGCTCATGCTTTTAGTGACAAACCTTCCCTCCCCAAAGAGCTSCATATGCGTGAGAGGCATCAAAACCAGTAAGAACTTTGTTGTGGATCAAAGATTTTGAAGCTTGATTTATGATTTGGACGTACTGTAACCACCATGGTTTAAGGTGGACGTTGYTGTCTGTGTGTGAGGCAGAAGTGGGTCCCTTGACAGTCAGTGGTCATAAGTAATCATCATGCCAAAGTGAGTCACTTGCAGTATCTGCTCTGAATACCAGCATATTCTCTGCAGTATGTGCAAGGAGCTCAGGTACTCCTCAGATGGACAGTAAGTTGTCTTATTCACTCATTCATACCAACAGATGCTTATGTAGGTCTTGGGTGACAAGTCTGGATACACTGAGTGTGTGTTTGCATAGCACCTACTCCAAATGAAGCCAATTATGGCCGGGCCATATGGTCTTTACACTGTATTTGTACAGTAMTACAGATACAACATTGCAGTAAAGGTTTGCATTTCCTAAAGACTTTTGTGATCTCCAGTGTTTCCTTTCCAAGGCCCATCTTGAGAAATTTCTGGTAATGACTGAGCTCTTGCTTCCTGACTGTCGAGTAGCACAGGTGTTCCAGTCTGGGCACTTGAACACAGAGGCACTCAAAATTAAGAGCTGCTTCCAAACATCTGTGACAAGGAACAATGTATTTCCTCTTAATCAAATAAGATTAAAAATTAAAAGGAAAACTGATGTTCTTTTTGAGACTAACTCGCTGGTTTCTCACGATGCAAGTGCCAGGTCCTTAATGCCCTCTGCTTGAAATAACGCTCAGAAAGGCTCCATCTGATAGGTATTTGCAATGTTTAATTATAATAATTCAGGATGTATGAAATGAACAGAAAAGGCTCTAAAATGCTCCCAACTAAATGCATTTCAGTATGACTATTATGGTTTGTACGATGACACCTAAATGCCACATCTGAACTCTGGGCTGGTTTCTCCTCCTGCTACTACCTACATAAAATTTACATGTGATACYAACAGTGCCAGTGGAGAAAAAATGCCACAGAAAACAAGTAGGGCATAATCATATTTGCCACCACCAATATCTGGAAATGTTCACATGCATCTCTGTACCTGAAAACAAGAGTTTGCAAATGTGCTCATTCATTTTCTTATCTGAACTGCCTACTTATTCTAACTGAATTGGATCCCTGGAGTAGAATGATTGAGCACACAAATAATGCTGGTATACAATTAAAAAACGTAATCTATTCTTGTTTGCACTAAAGCACGTGGAAACGGTCGAAGAGGCATATAATATATGCCACTTTGTCAAGGTATTGTCACAAAAAAAAAGCAAAGCTGTTTGTGGAAYGAATCCTAGCACAACAGCTGCTCCCTCTTGGCCATGTCACCATCAATATGACRTAAAGCACACCTACACAGAAAGGCATTTCTAACTATGGMTAGGGGTTGGTCTGTGGCTCTGAAACCTTCAGTGATGTGAGAACAAGCCTGCAAAGAAGCACCTAACTAAGGATGACCAGCCACAGCAAAATGTCCAGGTATAGGAAAGAACATCTTGGTTGAAAGACCTTCCTACTTGGTTGATCTCTAGTGGGGAAATAAGTCATTCCAAGTTCTATGTAATTGGACTTAGCCTTTCCAAAGGCACGCCTGACCTGCTCTCTTTTCTGTGCTCTCTTCTTGGACTAGAGTCTGCAGGACCTCTGGTTTTCCATATGAGTGGGAAACAAACAACCAAGAAAACAMACACAATAGTTTACAGATGGGTCTCATCAGCAGGGCTTCAATGTTCACTAGCAACACTGCATCTCATGCTTAACCTGAGGCTCTGTGCTCAGTGTGTTGCAAGAGCAGTGTGATTTTTCCCCAAAGCCTCATGTAGTCAGGAGTATGCTTTGTTGGCAAAATAGGAAGTTGAACTTCCTTAACACTGCTTTCGTCCTTCTTTAGGGTGTTGAAATGACAGCAAATTTAGTCTTTTAGAAGTTTTTTCAGTTCTGCTGTTGGTTTGCTATTTGAGCTCTCCTGGTGTCAATAGGAATGCCCTGCTATTGTAATAGCATTTGATCTTCGCTGAGTATGAGGGGTGCATATCCTTTCCACAAGCATTTCTCTCACCTTACATACTCATAAATAAATAGGAATTCTCCCCAATTCTAGCTGAAATGCTCTCGCACTAGTGCACTAACCCTTGCATGTGCTGGCTCCTAGTTGGCAGTTTTTTCCACTCCCTCCCAAGGAAGTGCATGTGTCTGGAGGGAATACAGAACGTAGCCACAGTATGCCACACTTTGCTAATCCTGTGCCAGTTAGAGGTCCCTTGGGGCTGTGGCAGCTGCTGGAGCTTTGTACAGCCTTGGAGAGGCTCCAAGGGCTGCAGTTTCAGAAAGGAGAAAATACGACATGCTCTTTAGCTAGTTTTGTCTTCATCATTTTTTGCAAGTGCTGCTCTGGATCTGTTTGACCCAAGGTTTTTACCCACAAGTTTTAGCTTAGGGGACTGGCTCTTGGTTTTCTTAGGCAGRCATAAATCAAGAGTAACCCTAGAGATGTAAATAGTGGTGTCCAGAGCTTTCGGCTTGTCCTGATGAAGCAGCTGCCAGCGTGGACTAGTCCTGGTGACAGATAGCAAGTGTGATGGCTGTGAAGGTACAAGGGTACTGCAGACACTAACAGYTTGTTCCTGCAGATTGGAAACTGCTTAAAACGGCAGCTATGCAGGTTGGCATTTTGGARGAAGGCTCCTGGCCTGCTGAGGTAAATGACCAGCAACTCCCCAGTGTATTTGGTAGCAACACAAATGGAGGAAGAWTTTTTTTCCTTCAAAAACAAAAGCAAAAAGRACCCTGTCTCAAGAGATTAGTAATGGGATAAACCATATCTAGGCTGTTAATGAGTCATCAAGCGTCACTCAGAAATAATTGAAAATAGCACGTAATATTAGAAAGCCATTTCCAGATTCTTCTGTCTCATTTTGCTAGAAACTCCTTAACAAAGGACCCAACTGTTGGAAACCTGGCTGTTTTCTGACTTATTAACATCTTCTGCTCTTAGGAGTTGGTATCCATCAGGCAGCTCTGCAGCAGATAGGGGAGAGGAACAATTAGGACATGATCCTTTAAGCTGCACTCTCATTAATACTCTCTGCTTCTCAAAGTCTTGTGCTTTGAATTTGAGCTCRAATGGAAAATTCTCTTTGTCCAGGAGTAATTTTGATCTCTCATTATTATTTTTCCCGATGTCTTTTACCCACTTTTCTCTCTCCTGTATCTTTAACCCATCTGATAGCCACAGAGTTTTGGTTTTGAACAAACAGGAATTTGGTTGTGAGGACAATATAGTTTCAAGAGATGTCCTGAAGCCTGCAGACACTGCCAGACCAAGGGATCTGAAAGCTCAGTTTTTCTCTTTATGTGTAAGAATGATGCAGTACAGTCTCACTGCGACCTTCTATATCTAGTTCTTCTATATCTATTTTACCACTGCATCAAAGTCCTTGCCTTGGTGAGCTTTCTGGATAGCAATGATAAGTTCTGCTTTCATGTGCAGTCAATCATAGTGCCTGTGATTATGACAAGTTTTATATCAGCTATTTCATTAGCTTTTGGACTAAGAACACTGGCTTGTTTTACATATGGCCTTGCTTGGTTTACATATGGATTTTAAAGACAATCTGCACTAGACTGGATCAAGAATGGGTTGCTCTTGGGTTCTGGGTCTTCCAAAATTTGTGTGCCAGAGTATGTCTGAATGACCAAGATTGATATCCCTATTCACTGAWTTGGGAAGTAGGAGGGAAGTGTATCTTCTAAGCTCTGGTGCTATGGGACAGCATGGCTTAAAGCTCTGCTTCAGAAGATGTGATCAACACAGTAACAGTGGCTCATTTGCAGTCACTACAAAAGCCAGTTGTGAGACTCCTTCTGTAGCAGAGCTAGCTTACGCTAGTGACATTTAGAAAATACATCCATTGCAAAGTGGATCTGTTGCATGGTCCTTTGTGTACAATTTTGGAAGAAGCAGGGAGCTTCTGATTGCAAGCATTGTAACAAATGTTGTGATTTCAGATCATTTCTATTGCACAAGATCACTTGTGCAACTTAAAATCAGTTGTGTTATTTAAACACAGACTGCGCAGCCCTAAAGAGKTTTATATTAAAGTGACTGTAGACGTCAGCGGGGCTAGCAGGGAAGGGTAAAGTATTTTTTTTTTAAAGAGGCTACTTCCTTTATTTTAAGTAGAGATGAAAGGAGGAATAAAAAACAGCCATTCAAGCAATAGATTACTGTGATTTCTTTTAAAACAAGCACCATAAATAATCCTAAAGGCATTTAATGAGAGATGTTTTTCCAAACCCTGATGATACTTAGATACACCTTTTCAAAATGTTGCCTTCGGGCACTTTGGAGTACCTAGTCAAGCAAAGAAGCATTTGTATAATGTGTGGAAATGAATTCAGGTAGACTGGAGCAGGAGTTACAGGCTGCAGAAAACTTTATATATCCAAGTAATGATACAGTCATAGTTGGAAATTATTCACACAGTATTGTGAGATGGCTTTTAAAAAAGGAGAAATCAGCATAAATTGACTGATTGTGATTTCCTCTAAAGACTCTTGCTTTGCAGACACCAGAGGCTAAGTTTGCCTTCTCTCCCACAGATTCCTGATTAAGCCCTATTGTAAGGAGTTGCCTCCTGAATAGGCTTTGGGAACATAAATCTGTCAGAAACCCTAAACTGCAAAATGTTGATACCTCCCAGGTAGATCACTTTTCCAGGCTCAGTTGGGTTTTGTGGTTCGTGAAGATATTTTCAAGGGATCATTTGTGAAGCCTAGCCTGTGTTTATTGCATAAGATGCATGAGCAAATTGTGTTGTTTTTCCCTTAGTCCAGTGCGGTCTCTGAGTATCAGCTATGCATGAACCCAAAACTCAAAATACTATTCACAGAGCTTGAAACTGCAAAGCAAACTCAGAGAAAGCTTCACTCARTAGGCTTCAAACTTTGAAAATGTCTCTGCTTACCTAAAATGTCTTCTCTTAAAATACTTTTATGACTTTGCCGATCTCCATAGTCAGCCATCATCTAGTTTATATCAGCTTAAGACACAAGCCACCTTTTAAYGAAGGTTCTGAGACACATTCCACTCTTGCTTTATCCAAGTATAAAGCCCATAGAAATCCTCTAACAGCATGATCAGTTTTAATGCATGCAAGTATTAAAAGTCTAGCAAAAACTTTATAGAAAATCACTTTTAAAATCAGACTGAAAACATRCCCCAAAATGGTGGCCACTACTTTCACCTGCAAATCTTCTCAATAAGAGACTTGCTGAAAGTCAACCAGGGTGAATGGACCTTGCAGGTCTATGCTGCATATGGTGCCCTATAATTCACAGTGGGACTTTAGCTTAAAAAAAATACAGCTTGTAAAGAAAGCACGTAAGTGGCATCACAAGCAGTTAATAATTACAGATACTTCCCAATGGGGAAGTGTGGGTTACACAAAATATTTTCAGTGCTGTCCTAACTCTGCTTTTGCTGAAGTGAAAGCAATGAGCTCTGACTGTGTTGGAAGTGAACTGAGGCTGATACGTTTGATAAATCCCTCCCTGAATGATTTTGAAATCTCTAGATTTCCATACTCCCTATAGGTTAGTAGCAAGGAACAGGACCTAAAAGAATCTATCTCTCATCATCTACTGCTGCCAGCCTGGAAGMGGGTTGGAAAGGAAGAAGATGAAGGAATAGAGTTTTCCAAGGACTGAAAGCACAGAGCCAGGAGGAGGGAACTTGTCAYGCCTCATCTCCCCAAAAGTGCAACTTGAATTCTCCATAACAGCTTTTCTGTGGGCTATTTCACTTATTCTGCCTYCACTTTTCATCTGCCGCAGGTTATGCACATTGCTGGAACTTTCTCTTCAGGCTGACCTGCAAAGCTTATAGTGGTGCTTAGATATTTAGGTAAGGCAAGATCTAGGAAGACAGCTACTCTCTTTTATTAGATTATCTCTAATAGAGGGAAGCAAAACAGACTATTTTTGTCACAGAAGGTCTATCTTTAAAACTGTATGTCCTTCAAGCTGTCCCTCTGAAGTCAAGAGAATGCATAATATGTAAATTTAATCATCTTTAAGAAGGTCTGTGAGACTAAAATTTAGGTTGTGTGAGGCAGGGAGTATGTACTTGCACAAGGCCRCCTCTGCTCCTAACTGCTTGCTAGACACTGTTGCCATACAATTAATAAACCTTGAAGAAATAAAATCACAGAGAACAGGGCATCCGTGCTCATCTTGCTTGCTGACCAGGACATTCTCCTGGATGTTCAAATCCTGAAGGGGGTACAAGAGGGATCTGGCTTGGGGATGGCAAGCTCACTTACTTGGTTTTCTTTCAGAGTTATCTGTCCTTGCTCCTTGCATCCAATGAATGTCCTAATACATCTGTAAATCTTTTCATCATGTTGCACTCTTTGAACAAAGTTAGCTGGAAAAAATCCAGTTCTGTCTTCAATTTTCCCCTATGGAGAAAATGTATGGGCAGAGGAATGATATTAAGATTAGTAGCTTTAAAAACCATTCAGTACAAAAAGAACATTCCTTTTCCTTTGAAAATAAACAGATATAAAATAAGGAGCTCATACCTTCCACCAATCTTCATTGGAGTCTTCCAGAAGAGTGATCATATCCCCTGGTCTGTAATTAATTGAAGAAAAATGGACTAAGATGTCTCTTAATTGTTATGCTACATCACCATCCACATTTGCATCCTAATAGGAAGGCAATCCTCCCTTGGTCATTTTATCTGAGCATTAATTACAGGTAGGCTCAATGAGGCAACAAGGACTTCAATCAAACACAGCAATGCAGAAGGAGACTCTCTGCATATTGACTGAAAATAAGCCAAGTTTTGCTCTCAGCTCTCAGCTCTCAGCTCTCAGCTATACAGACATAAAAGTCCTAGTGTTTGATTGAAAACTTTCTCCCTTTGGCATTAATCAGGTATTGATACTAAGGCCTCTGCTAGTATTCACCAAGTCTTTACCTTTTCCTTTATTGTGGTGCATTGTTTTAATACTTCAAATTAAAATTCAAACTGGGAATAAAATATGTGATGCTGAACTGATAAATAATATGTGTGAATTTGCTGTTATCTCCTATGTAAGGCATTGTGCCAACATGTGGCTCACTCAAAGCATGSAGTTTGTGTAGATGTGCCCACAGTGTGACCCAATAAATTTCCATTTCAGTTAGTCACCTGTTCATCACTACTCACTAATACTCCACATTTTATTCCCACTTCATCAAAATCTCTGTCTTGCTTTATGATCTTCATTAGTAAGCTCGCTAGTTACTTTCATTTAGGACTAAATTGTTACAGTAAGACAACATCTCCCGTGTTGGAAGTCTTAGTTCCCATTTAATATGAAACTGTTTAAAATGCAGTTCCTACTGCTACAAGCAATATTCTGTTACTTGAAGACATTTCGTACTGTTAGGACACACCACTTTATCATCTGCATTTTCAAGCTATGATTGCAGAAGGAAGGCAGCAGGAAAACAGTTTTATTTAACTGACAAAGGCAATTAGCCACCAGGGATGTAATTTTTGCTCATGAATGTCCTTTTCATTTGAATGGGACATATTTACCTTTATAATGCATGGTGCAGGGTTGTAATTGCTAAGTATCAGCATCCAGCTGACTAGCTCCAAAGTAGAGGCAGGAGAATAATTAGGCTGAGAATGCTAAAATCTAAACATGCTGGGCTGGTTTTGTACAGGTAGCTGAGCAGTTATGTGGCCTCCTTCCCCCCATTGGTAGCGTTTCATCAAGATTATTATGTAATCAATAAATCTGTGTTGTAGAAAATAGGTGACAGTCCATTTCCAAACAGATTTAGCTAAGAAAGTTCTACTTGATTCAACATATTTTTGTGACATCTTTCTGACTTTATTAAAATTAATGTTGGATCTCTTTTTATTCCATTTTCCTTGCATACAATGTGGTACTCTGTAGATAGTTGTGTTGACAGCACAAGAGCTCCTAAACACATCTGGAGGGCATGATGGACTACAAAGTCTGACTTTGTGTGCCTTGGTAGAGCACACACAGAAGATATGAGCTTGCCCAGGATGCTGCTGGAGTTGGTGGCAGTGCTGACCTCTTTGCTTCAGTTGCCCAGCAGTTGTCATTGCTGCTGAAGAGTGGAGAAACCAGCACTTGGTCTTTTCTCTGAAACTGTGGGATATGAACCTGACTCTTCAACCTCGTGATGGGTTTTGAAACATTTTATCATTCGTGTTCCTGACAAAAAATTTGTCACGTGCTTTATACCTATGTGTCTATGAGTTCTTTGCATCTATCAGTAATGATTTATTAAAAAAAAAAAAAAATCTAGAAAAAGGTCCGAAAGAAAAGAACATCTGCCACAAGACATTCATATACAACTCAGCTAATAAAAATGTTGGCATTTTACCTCATCTCCAAGTCTTCATTTTCTTGTGGTACAAATTTGTACAAGGCAACATAGGTGTTCATTTGTAACGTGTTTTTATAAAATGGTCCCTTTAAGAGAAAAGATAAAAAGAAAATGTAAATATCTGTCCTGAACGGGATTAAGAATRAAAGATAGTATATGGCAACATATCYGGAGTTTACTGAAATGTGGGAAACTCAGGAAATTGGTTCATTTTGTTACAGGCATGAGGACCAAGGTCCAATCTCCAAGAAATGAGCTGGAACTTCATTGCTTTCACATGCTGGAAGATTGCAGCCCATATATACTATGAGTCACTAAGACAGTAAATGTCTTCATTTAGAAATAAGACTCTTTGAACCCCAAGATTGAACTTCAGTCTTTCRTAGACGTAAAGAAATCTGCACAACCCTGGTCTTTTAGCTGAGATTTTAAAAATGAATCTGCCTTTTGCACTGTGCATGGTACGAGCGCTATTATATAGACATATATAATGTCTAAGATATTATATAATGTCTAAGAGACATTATTATAGGTAAGATATAGCTATACAGCTGTGTCTGTTCCAAAGAACAGAGAGGGAAAATGCACTTTCCTAAACTCAAGGCTGTTTGTACTTTTGCAAAGGTTATTCTCTCTCCTTCCCTTTTCTCTAAGATTCACTCACATGGAGACTATTGGATATCTGCAACTGGAAAAGTATTAAACAAATCTCAGATGATTTTCCAAATTATATCAGATCTATAGTGTTTCTGTTACTGCAGCTCTGTTGCAATGACTTGGCTTTCCTGCAGGATCTTTTGTGTTCACAGTGTCAATTTGCAGTAAACAGGTGAAGAACATGTAAGTCACTACAATGGGTCTGGATCAATGGTGCAGAGAGATATTGGATTCTGTATACTGTTATCAGCGCTTGTCAATGGCCTGGTAATGGTATGAGAACGTGGTAGTCATGTATTGATCCTTCCCCAGAAGTGTTTCCCAGGAGTCCTGCAGCAATTTCACAGCTCAAGGACTGTGGTTATATACAAAAACAAGCCTTTTATTTGCCTCCCCACTCCCATCTTATTCTTACTACAATTTTGCCCATACCAGGGAAGGTATACTTTTTGGTTCTTCTCCAAAGTGTTCTGTGCCATTTTCGGAGTATGTAAACACTGAAATAAAGCAGACACATGACATTTTAGGAGTAGTTTCACCTCAGCAGGGTGACCTTCATTTTGTTAATCCCGGCCCATACTTTCTTTCCATCCCTTGTACTCTCCTCTGAAATTCTATTATACTTAAAACTAAATCTCACTCAACTTGGCACATGGCACTAGACAATCCCTGGCCTGAAGGATAAAATGTACCATTTTGTTCAGATAAAAATTCAYAAATGTAACGAATGCACAGCACTGGGAATATAAACCAGGTGCCCCCATTGCATTGCTATTGAAGGTCTAGCAGTATTTTTCCATATTAAGTACTGTTTAGGATCTGCAGAATTTCTGTTTAAAAGCAACTGAAAAACTTGGTAAACATACATGAGCAACATGGACAGAAATTTGTCATCCAAACCCTTGATCCCCCCTTTGACCATCTGTCTCTAATATTTTGGTAGCCTACTTTGCCCTCTTCGGTAACCACCATTTTGGATCATCCCAGATGATCTATCTCCACCTCCAGCTCTGCTTTTGTAAGGAGATATCTGAAGTGTGTCTCACTAAGGACACCTTTTCAACATTTAGTGCTTTTAAATGGGGACATGTGGGGTTGTATCTGTGAAAATTTTCTACTAAGTTACTTAATCAGAAATTTTGCTCACTATTCAGGGAATAAGAGAACAGCCACAGGGGAGCAGGTTACCAGCATCCAGCATCTGTTTTCTAACCAGTTACACTCTCCTAATTGCTTCATGAACTGATGCTTGTCCTCAGTTCCCCCTGTCTCCAACCCCGAGAAACCCATGGTGGCTTTGACTGAGCTCCTGTTTTACTTTCCAAGAATTGCTTGGTGTTTCCTGCTTCTAGGTAAAGTCTGAGGAGAGTTTTAATAGCTGCAGTGTCTCAGCAGCTAGAACTATCATTGTCTTCTCTCATTATTTACTTCTGCAGTTGTTTTGGACAGAAGCCGGGGATTGTGCTCTCTAGTAACAAGTCAGAAGTCTCCAAAGCACCAGTAAGAAGCAGAATGATTGTTTTCATTTTGGGTTGCTTCATATATTCAGGGGTAAAAAAGAGGGTCAGGGAATCCCCAAGCTACTGAATTTCCCTCCTCCTCTCTTTCATTTCCACTTGCTTGACAGTCTTTTATGAACATGTTTTACTGTGTTTATTCTATATCGTAAATGACAGCCAGGGAAATAGTCTTTGAAGTTTTCCTCGTTAGATAGTAAGGCTCTTTGATAGAAGAGAGATTTGTACTTAGATGCTGAAAAATGCATTCCTCTTGAAGTAAAAGAGATTTTGCCAAATTAAGGCAGCCAGAGCACCCCCAATGTAGAAAAGGGTGCAGTTAGAAGTAACACACGTTCATGAGCACATACAAGCACAAAGGTTCCAATGGAATGTAAGACAATTTTGTAGTCATAAAGTTCAAAGAGCTCTGAATACAGAGGTGCATAATCCAATATTTGCTGAATGAAACCAGAAAATACCCTCAGCGGAGTCTAGGTGATTTGCTTGTGGCTGACCTGGGGCCTCACTCTCTGGTCCTGCAAATGTCAGTGAGTGTTTTCCAGGGTGTCTATGTGTCTCATCTCTGCACAAAGGGATGTAAAATGCTGCCAGCCCAATCTGTCAGTGCTCAGCTTCAGCTTGAAACACCATGCATGACTTCTGGGCCTTCTTAGAAAGGCTAACCAAAAAGTCCTGGGGCATGATGTGCTTGGTAAACACAAGCATCTTGGAGTGTAGAAAGTTATTCACTCAAGTGGAAGGAAACATTTAACTAGAGCAGAATTAGAACATTTTGGAATAATTTCTACCTCGTGACAGATATACAAACCTGTGTGGAGAGCACAGCTTGCTAAGGTAGGCTTTTTTGACTCAGGGTGACAAATGCTCAAGTCTCTGTTGAAAACAGACTCATGTGTCACATATAGCACATTTTGGCCTGTAGGACATCTGTTGCTGAAAGCAATTTGCAGCAATGAAGAAGCATAACTGGTTTAGAGGAGGCCAAGAGGCTGGAAATTAGGTAGGCACGCATTTTAGAGTAGTAGACTAAGCAACTTTGCTTACACTATGTGTACTAYTGCCAGAATGAGAGCACCTTCCCTTGAAATTACTGTTACTTATCTAAAGATGTGATTACATATGTGCTGACTCCTTCCATCCTTCTGCAGGTTATATCTTTTTGAAGTTTACCTTAAAAGAAACAGATTCAAGTGCGCATTTCCTAAAATCTTGTTTGGAGGAGTCAGTTTTGTTATGGAAAAAAATCTGATTCATCAAAGTGTTTGTGCGGTACTGCCTGCCAAAGAGGTGGCAGAAAACTGAAGAAAAGAGARTGATGAATCACTCTGTAACAACATTTTGAATTTGTTAAATTTTTAATTTCTGTTTAGCTCCTGGTCTCTAGATATTACTAGGAGAGGCATGAATCTGAAGGCCATAGAGCTATGTAGTTCATTGCTCCACAAAACAGAAATCCGTCTATTTTCATATTTGTTTGCCCTAGTAGCTGCAGGAAAAATGATGGAAATTATGACAGCCTGAAAAGGGTTTTACCATTTCCATGGCTTGTGCAAACAGTATGGGCAGTTTATTAAAAATCTACCAAGGGGAAATTTTTGGAGCGACTGATGCATAATTTATACCCTGAGCCTCTGAAGGATGGATTGTAAAAAAGCCAGTGCTGATCAAAGGAATTGCTAATGTACCGCAGAAGTTATTTGGAGGTTTGACACACGCTGGGTTTTTAAACTAATCTCTTTGAGTAAGTTTCTTGAATGTCTTTCAGTGCATTCAGTGAATGCAGATCTCAGAGGGAAGAAAAGTTTCTTTGGGGTTCAGAAAAGAAATCATTGAATGACAATGAGAAAAAGTTATCTGAAAACTCCAACATGTCCAAATTAACCTTAGGTGGGCAGAATTGTACAATGTGAAGCAGACTGAAATCTCCTCCTTTTAACCAGGTCAGGTCAACTCACACTTCCAAAATGGAAAAACTAAATATTCAGGAAAAGGCAGATGGGATACACAGATGGGATATCCACAAGATGGAAAGGAGAAAATGACTGAACATGGTGAAAAGAATGATAGCGACAGGATGAAAGGGAAGCCAAAAGAAGGAGGTGTCATAAAAGAGGAATAGACAACTGCAACCTACATTGCAGGTGAGATCCTGCAAATCAGTCTCTATGTGCTGTTCAAGAAGGCACTGAGGCAGGTTGGGCCCGAAGGTTTGGTGAATGCCCCAGGTTTTGTGTTTACTGCTTCTCTCACCATGACTGAATTTGAGACCAGGATCATCAATACCATCCCTCATTGGTTAAGATTTGATCATTTAGCTCTGGTCTTCAAATTCCATCATACCAAGGCCATAAAAAGCATTACTGCAAAGTAGCCAAAGGAAGGAATTGGGCTATTAATACTACTATGGCACATATTATAGCTGTACTGAGAGGCTACAATTATGATTCATTGTGCTGGATATTTTGCAGCCAAATGGTTATTATATGAATCAGTCCCTGTCCCAAAGAAATTATGGCATATAGACACAGGTAGACAAATCAGACATAAAGGAAGAGACAAGAAGTATTATTTTAATTCTATTTCACCAATGTGAAATTGAAGCATGATAAGTGATTAGTTTGAAGTCATGTTTCTGAAGCAGCAAAGCTAGAAACCAGACCTGAAACTTTGCTCTGTGTCAGGCCTGGACACAACAAATTAAGAAAACACAGGCATAGTGGCTTGTATCTCATCTGAGTGGCAAACAGCGTTTCCTCGGTTCTTACACCAACCGATAGCCCTAATCTTCCACAATAAAAGTCCTGGTAAAACATCGTCAGGCCAGAAAGAAAAAAAAAATCTCTAACACAGATGTACTCGTGCCTGGCATGAGACTAAAACATCTGAAGGTGCTAGCCTGGCCTGGAAGCACTCACCACTGTTGCTCCGTTTCCTGTTGATGTCAAGGGTGCCTCCAGAGCTATCAGCTTCTTCAGGAACTTCTGCCAGGTCAGAAGTCTGTAGGGAGAGAGTGAGAAAATAACATGGAATAAGCCAGAAAGTGATTAAATGAAGTAAAACTGCACAATTTAGGTGTTTTCAGAGCAGAGCAGTGAGAGCTGAGAAAGCCCTCCAGACCAAGTTCTCAGGCCAGATTGCAAAAGATTTCTGCAGAGTGAAGTGAAGAATTAAGGAAAAGGAGAATTACACTAATCAATGTGGTCATATGTACAAAACACAGGGACTTGGGAAATGTATAGATGCTGCAGATGCGCTAGATAGCTGTCTAATGAATTCACTAAACATTAGTTGACACCATGGATTATTAATTTAACTCTGGATAAATTATTTAGTAAAATATCTTTAATATAAATGTGATTTTAATTCCTTTAACATGTTGTGAAAAAACAAGGAGCTAGAGTGTGAAGGAGTTGGTGAAGTCAGTCTTGAAATATCTGCCCTCAATTTCTTTTTGAAGAGTCATCTGTCTGGTATACTTAAGACAAATGAAACTCAAAGAATTTTGCTATGATTACTATTATTTCTTATGTGTACCATATTAACGCCAATCATGATTAGGGGCCCATTGTTTTAGAAGCCTAGGAAAACATGAGATGACATAATCCCAAATCTCAAATGTATACTCTGCATATAGCCCCAGATTCCTCTGTTGGGTAGTTGGCTTCTCCATGTACAGCCCAACAGGAACCAGAAGCTACTCCAAACAAGTCTGTCCAAACCTGACCCTAATGAGCTTCAGTTTCTGAACACTTCATCTGTGATTTTTGGGGGGTGAAACATCTTTTAGAACCATTAAAAAAATCATTAAGAGTTAGATGGTCTTCGCTCTGAAAATCTCTAAATCCTTTTATATGTCTACTTAYCTCTTGCTAATAAGTCTTTAAGACACAGAGAAGTAATTAATCATTCCATGACACCCTAGAATTATATTGCACACACAGCCCTACTCGGTGCTTTGCAGTTCTTTGCTTGCAAAACAAAGCTAAATTCTTTTGGAAGAGMAGATGAGTCAGGAATATTCGCCATCTTTGTTCAGGGATCACAACATCTGGATGGCTTCAGAGTTTTCTATACTCTTTTCCTCCTTTTACTGACAAAAATAATAAAGTTTTTTTTTTTTCTTTTAGAAAGTGCTTTGAAAATTAGATATCTTTCTTGACTATGGGGGCACTTATTTCCCCCATGTAGAATTCCTAGAATACTGTTGGACTTGGAGTTTGGCAGTAGATTTATGTCATAGAAATCTTGTGATTATTTTTTKCCCCTTGCCATTATCACAAAGCTCTATTTTATTGCTTGGTTATGTCTTGTTTTCAGATTAAACCTTCTGGACGAGGTCACGGTTGTTTTGCAGCTTGCAAAAATGGGTCAGTCCTCTATGAGAAGGCCCTGCAATAGAAATGCCTACAGCAGACAGGGCAAAGCAGACCTTGGGATTTATAGCTGGTGGGTGGGAAAAGAAAAGACCCTCTCTTTTGAAATAGTAGGTCACAGCTATTTTTCAGTTATTTGCTGTGGCATGATCCTCAGTTTCCATAAACTAGCTTCATAGTTGCTGATTAGCTTCGTACTTTGTTTTGTACTATGCGTGTAGAAGTGCAATGACTCTCTCTTCAGCATGGGTCTGATTCAAAACCACCTGAAGTAACCTCAGTTACCTTTAATAACTTTYCCATTAGGGGCTGTGTGACAAATAGTCTGACAGAAATGAGAGACTTACAAAATTATGAGCTGATCCATCAAACACTAACAAAAACTGTTATCACATTTACATCACCTCAAGTGACTCTCTGTATAAATGTGGGTTGCAGTAGCAGATTTCAAGGGAAGCARTAGCTAGTATATCTGGAGCATATGGCTGCTTTCTGTCATAGGAGATGTAGCATCCAGGCTGAAAAATCATAGTGCGTGCATCCACACTGATCATGCATGTTAAAATTACCTCTGCTGGTTCAGACCAAGATGCTATCTCTGTATGGGGCACACACATGAGCTACAGTCCTGGAAGCTGCAAGGTTGGCGGCATGGAGCATAGCTCTGGCACCAATTACTTTTGCTTTTAATTAGCCTGGCACCACCCAGCTGAAACTGCCACCCTGCTCCCATCCACAATTTCATTCTAGGTCTTTGACAGCTTGGGCACTGCCTGAGAGGTGCAAGAGGATCCCAGATGTCACTGAGTGTCTGATGTCCTGATTTGGTCCCAACGGCAGACCCAGAATGACTCTTTATCTGTTGAGGCTGGGACATGGGCTAGTCAAAGAGACACAGTGCTGATTTGTGTCAGCTCTCTGCACTGTGCTCCTGTGTCACACATCATGGTTGTGCAGCTTCATGTCCCCATCATTTGGATCAGGGTTGTGTCTTCTGGTTTTTATCCTTGTCTCAATACTTCTGGCAGAAGTTGTAGTTTCACACATCGGTTTACTCAGTCCTCTAATGCTTTCTACTTTCCAAACACTGTCAAGTGTCGCACTCTGTCTCTCAGTTTGTGTACCCTGGAGAAATTCCCATAATGAGACAGCATTCCTTATTCCACACCCACACCTCTCCCAGTTATGATCAGCTCTCTAGGGCAAGCTGACATAGTGTTCATGATTTCTATGCTTGAATAGTCATTCATAATTCAACATAATGCTTTATTGATTTAGAAAGCAATAATTACGTTTGTAGAACTTCTGTTTCAAAGTAAATTAAATAATTGAAAGAACAGACTGCAATCATTATGTGACAGGTGCTAGAGTCACTTTGGGTTTTAGAAAGAGAATGAAAATTACCAAGTTCCTTTTAAGGCAAAAAACAAGGCTGGTAAAGGACATATCCTGTAATAACTTCCACGCAGATTTCACTAGGTCCTTGTTTGGATTTCTATATCTTCGTTTCAATCTGAGGATCAGATCTGTTTAGAGACCTCCTGTGTCATCTGCGCTTATCTATTTTAGACAACATACATTTTAAGCCAGTGAAATTTTGTAGTGAACATAGGTAGATTTTAGCCTAAGCTTACATTAAAAATATGAGCATTCACCTGGAAACAAAGCTGCATAGCATCTTTGTGCCTGGGATGAATTTCATTCTGGTATGAGTAGTGGAGCAGGAACTGCCACTCAGATAGACTGTCAGATAACCCGGGTCTGATTTTCAGAAGTGACAATCAGCCTTTGTCTCCAGTGGATTCTGTTCTGGTTTTACTTGTTTGAAGGATGTGTTGGAACAACAGCGTGGTGCAAGCATGGGCTTAGGTGCCAGGTTATGTGAGAGAGGGTATGAAATGTGCTTTCAATCCTGTGACTGAGCTGCTAACAGCACAGACCCAAGCAGTGAAATACTGCCTTCCTTCTTGCACAAATAATAAAGCAGAGCTGTTGGACTAGGTACGGAGATAGCATAAACAGGTTTAAAGGTTACTGTCTCTTCCCTTATGCTCCTCCTTCATCTCCTGCCATGATGCTGAAGAGAGTGACTTCCATGATAGAAGACAGTGAATGTCAGTGATGGATGGGAAGGTGAGGATGCATCAAGCTGAGCACATCCACCTCCGTGTTGTGGGTTTGAGGTGAGGAACCCCCATTTGCAGCATGTTCCTCACTAGTCTATGCTGGTCAGGAATGGAGGTATGAGTCCACTGCCCTGTTGTGGTAGCAACAGCTTTGTTTGGGCTGGGCTCATACAGTGAAAATTGTACTTGTAGATCCAGACTGTGAGGACAACAAGTCATCCTTAATGCTATCACGTAGGGTTAAATCTCCATCGTTAACAGTGRAATGTGTCTACCTTGGCTGCAAGGCTTTTTGTTTGGGACAAAAGGTGTGAGTGTGACTTTAGAAATACATATTTACAGCTAAGTACCTGTGTTCTGCTTTTACACAGGTATTTAATATTAAGAATAACATTTAATTTTCAAATCTAATAAAAGAACATTATTCAATGACTTACTCTTAATTTTTCTGTTTTTTTTTTTTTTTCTCAAGAGATACTTAAAACCTGAGCTTACAAAAATAAAGTGTTTTTTGGTCCCATACTGGGAGCTGGGAATAAGATATTTCTTTTTGTTTAAGATCTTGAAGTATGAGTTTCATGACCTTTGATATTAACTTCAGTGAATGGATATATGTATAAAAAAAAAAAAAAAGACGGAAGAATATCCGTCTCTAAGGGCTACTTACAGAATTCCTGTTGGGAGAATCAGACCCACTTCCAGAGCTGCTCTTCTTGGTTTTCTGAGCCAAGGAAGTCCCAAAGCGGAGAGTTTCATAGACAGGGTCAACCTTATTGCCACAGGCTGCAACAAAAGGAGCAAAATCAATCCATCAATACATGGAAAACATTCAACATGCCCTTCTAGGTTCCTGCTCCACTTGAAGAAACATGCCTTTAGCAACACTCTGTGGATGTACATTGAGAAACACAAGTTAAGAGGTTATCCCGAGGAAAAAAAGTACTTTGCAAACTTCAAGGAAATGGCTTTTGCTAGTAACTTTTTGCTGCCATTCTGCTCTCATRAAAGTCATGCTTCCTTCATATGAGCTCTCCAGATCTCTACCTTTACCTCATCTCTCCCCATGTGCATCCTCCCTCCCTAAACACTGCTGATGGTGCCTACACTGATGTTAATTTGCATTTACTGCCTTTTCCTATGATTTACCTTTGGGATCACTCTCCAGCTGGATGGTTGTAAGGAAACACCTGCACCGTGCCTGGGCTTCACTGTGCTGTGGGTGGACCATCACCTTTATGTCCTCTACCATCTCAGTGCTATTTACTCAGCTAACTCTGGCTAAACAGAATGTCCTGGATCACCCTTAGAGAGGCATCAGTATTGCTATTATGTGGGTTCTGGAAGTAGGTGAGAAAACACCTGTTTTGGGTACCTTCTCATATGCACTGTATTAGGGGACTTCAGGTTCCTCTGGGGTACAAGAATACATAGAAAATTAGAATACAATAAATTTGTAGTGCTTTACAAAAAGAGGGCAAATATATTTTGAATACTGAGCAGAGCAAAACACACTTCATTTTCAGCCAGAGCCTGCTCAAAACAGTTTTGAATTCTTATGTTGAAAAGGACAAAAGTTTTTCAGAAACAGAATCTTAGATGAATCCCATATAATTGATTCTTTTTCTTTTTCAGCATCAGAAAATAACTGAATAAATGTTTGCAGACTTGTCATTTTAAACTGACTAGTTTTGGCTTTCATTTTTTGCCTTACCAGGTTGCCAGGTGAGATTGCTCTCAAGGAAGAATGTTTCCCCAAAAGAATTCAACATTTTCTTTTCAAAATTTTTCTTTTCAGGAATTTGGTAAAGCTCTCAAAAAATCTGAGAAAAATCTGCTCCGTTAAGTGCTTGAACAAAAGTATAGAAATGCTCAATAAGGAAATGAGAAAGGAAAGTTGGAAGTGTGAGTGATACAGGATAGGACACTAGCAAAGTCCCCCTGTGGACGCCAGACCAATGCCGTAGTGGGGAGCTTGTCGCTGTGGTTGCAAAGCCCTGCCAAAGGGAGACGGGTGGAAAAGCAAGCCAGACCTACCAATGGGCATCACTTCTTTGATGCAGCCGAACTGTTCGTGAATGAGGAGTGGAGAGCTGTAGTACCGTCGAAATCCCTTCGGCTGGAGGGAGAGAAAGTGGAAACACGTGAAGTATCTGTTTTTTTATTTTATTTTTTTTCCCTATTGGAAAAAATAAATAATTTCCTATACTTCTATGGAAGGAGAAAGGGGGTCATTTTCAGGTCCTCTGCAACACAAATGTATTGCTTACGAGTCGCAGCAGAAGTGCTGAATCACTCGAGTTTCTAGCTAGTGTCACGTAACGCAAGAGTCCCGCGTTATGCGTAATGCAAGAATATGTGAAGCGTGGATGTRTACTGGTTTGCGTTTCTGGAGCATGCACCTATCCTTTACCCTAAATGCCAGTTCCCATGTTCCCACTTTGGAATGTGTGGGATGCATGTGTGAAACCCAAAAAATGTGGAGTCTTTTTATAGATTTCTCTGAAGTCTGCTCCTGACTGGCTGCAGCTTCCACTGCTTTTTGGACTTGCAAGGTCAAAAGACCCTCCAAATTATCAGGTCATATCCCCTAAGTGCTCATTTATAGAGCAATGCACTGGAACAACTTAAGCTATATGAAAAATAGCATAATATGACCAATCAAGATGCCTTATATCGCTCTAAAAGCGATATAAGGCATCTTGATTGGTCATATTATGCTTAAAAGATTAAATATTTTCTGTTACTTCTTGATTTATTACCTCAGCTAGAAAATACCTCTGTCAAATGCTAAGCACCCAAAATGATGCTGCTAACACATAAATCTTCAGAAATGCCCTTTAAGCTATTAGGAATTCATGAATGCTCCCTTGGCTTTCTAAGAGTCACCTACTGCACAGGCTGTGAGAACCACCAGCCACTGGGAACTCCTCATGCAGATGCACTTATTAGTAATATCCTATGTATAGTAAACACCATAAAATTATATGGAAGAAAATATATTGTGAGTGAGCGGCAGAACAAATTGAGAAGAAATGAAAGGTTTGATAAATTTCTTTTTTGGAGGAATAAATCCTAGATCCCTCCAGCCGCAGTTTGTCCCTAACCAAACTAAATTCAGACACGACACAAGGTTATAAAACTCCCTTGACATTGCTGCACTTCTTCCAGCTGTAAATTTGGCCTCTTCTTCTCTGCTTTTGTAAATCGGTGACCACAAGAGCTGAGGCTGGAATCCAGCATCGTGTGAAGCAATTCATGTAATTTACTATTTGGCTTGTCCCAGACCTGCAGTGAAGTAATTCAGCTCTTTATAGATTGATTTCCCACAGCAGAATGTCTCACTCTAGGACTACGATGAAGGTTTAAATGCATCAAGTATTGCCTCAGGTGCATAACAAGCAATAGTATTTACCAAATATACCTGGAGAGAAAAGCTCTTTCCAAAGAAAATATGGATTTCCTAGCCCTTTTGAGGTGTATGCCTGCTTTTTTTCATCATTGAACAAAATATGACTATTTCTTTTTAACTCAGATTTGTCTCTGGTCCCTTCACTTGGCATGTACTTGTGACCAAACTGAGAACATCTGAAAAGCGAATAYATGCAAATACTTTTCGTGTTTCATATGGTCATTTCCCCAGATTTTTCTCCAGGGGAAACTAAAGAACCATATTTCTATAAAAATAGTCAGCAATCCGGGTTAGACCAGTCTCAGATGCAGTCTTCTGCCTTTGCCAATACAATAATTTGATGCTTAGAAAGTGACCCGGCTACTAAGGGGTTGTCTGTACATACCAGGGGCAGGTTTCTCCTGACCTCTCTTACTGGCAGACCAGTTCTCTGTGTCATTGTGGAAGAGCCTTTTTTTTTTTCTCTTTAGGCTGAATTACACTTTTAAAGATTTTACAGTGGAAAAAAAAATTGTAAAATATAATTTGAAAGACTTTTCATTTGTTAAACTTTGCTGAAATAGGTGGACTAATTCATAGTGGCTTCTGTAGACATTTGCACTACTTATAACAAGCATGGTTTAAATCACAGGAATTAATCGTGATATTTAGCTAAAGTTAGATTATGCAACCATATATTTACACCCATAAAGCAGAACAGATGCAGTATGCTGATCAGGTTCCCAAGTAGCAGAAATCGCCCTAATTTATAAGAAGCCGCCACCTGGCATTACTTTTCCCAGCAAAGGGACGTGACCGGGGCCAGTTTGGATAATGCACCAGCTAAATATGGGCCAGAAGGTCACAGCGAGAGAGCGGGTGGCTCGGCGTGGGCCGCCCCGAGCCGCTCACTTACCAGCTTGCCCATGCAGCGCTGCTGCCCAATGCTGTCAGCGCACTTGTGGTGGATGCTCATCTTGCAAGCCTTGCAGCGCAGCCCGTGCTTCGCGGTCGTCCCTGCAAAACGCACGGGAGATGCTTTGATTAAGTGAAATCAATAGTTTCCATGCATTTAGCCAATGACTGGAAAGAACCCACGGGGAGGTCAGCTACAGAAGTGTAAATATTGACAGAGGCTTTTATCTTGCCTGCTATGTTTTATAGGTGTACACATAGATATACATTTTCTTYTCTATTTTAGGCACTTTTCCCCTGGGCTCTTTTCCCAGGCTAGAGCTGCCTTTGGATATATGTTGGATTTTTCCCTACTGAGGTACTGTCCTCCCRATGCTGCCTCTGCTTCCTGAAGGCTATAGCAGTATCTAGGCTAAGGTCCCCTTTTTCTCCCACCCCCTCAGGACTGTAAAAATGGACTGAGTAACCAACGTGCCAGTTCATTATCATCTACTGGAAGAATGAGTAAGAAACGAGGTTTGGAGAAAAAAAATCTCTTGACATTTTAAAATGGCCCTTGTTAGTCAGACATGATAGAAATATTAGTCAGAAGAACCTTGTGTCTGCATGTGTTCATGCAGCTGTGGRTTATTTGGGTAGTCACTGCCTTGTGCACCCTGTGGGTTTAACTCAGTGGAATGCTGCTTTTGAAAGAGGCACTTGAAGGAAGGGAGGACTGAGTTGTTACAAATTATGAGCATTGACAGTGCTGTTTTTGTGGGAGGAGGATCCTGAAGTGGCAGCTTCTGTGGCGGGCAGGATCCTGAGGTGGTCTTCAGGAGCTGGGGCACAGGCATTTCCCTTCTGTTCCCACCATTGTCAGGTGAGAAATCTGTGTCTTCCACTGCAACTGATGAGGTGGGCTAGGCCAGACATAAGTCAGGGGAAAGTTTAATTCAATACAAGTAGTCAGTGCCTGACAAACATGCCACACTCTGTTGTTTGATGGCTGGCTGCAGAAGCTGGAGGGGCAGCTAATCCAGACACATCACGTTTCCTGCACTGAAGAACCTCCTTTTGGAGCTCTGCTTTTACCATCTCCCTACTCAGTGGGATGATGGACCCTGTAGTGTGCCTTTCTCCCAGTAAAYGGCAGATTTACTCGGAAAATATAACCCCATTTATTTATTTTGTGCATTTGCACTTGGCTTAGCGTGTTGTGAACATGAGGGTTGGTTTTGGTTATATACCAGTCCTTTTCAGTAACACATGCTCAAGCCAATTTCGACTTCTGTGGCTAGTGCTTATATTGCCRAGCAGTAAACGCTCACTCATCTTTCCTGGTGGTCTGTGACCAATACTGAAAGCAATCAGAAAATAGGAAGCTGTCCACATTATTCTATAGTGGAGAATGAGAGAGGAAAATGGCATAATATTGTGCCTACACAATGCATTTAATATCACTGTTTTGCTGGGTCTGATCCTCCTCTAAATCCCACCAGTCTGTGTTGGCATAAATCTTATCGGCTTTATCGAGTTATTCCTAAGATTTGGCAGGAATGAAAGGACAATCAGTCCAACAGTCCTTTTTGCTGGCTATTCCAGCCATTTTAATGTCATTACAAGACAGATATAGGTATTTACATGTGGTAAACATATGATCACAGAAGATACTCATTGGCTGATGTAACTGCACATCCAAATRAGGTGCAAAATGAATAGAAAGTGTCAATGCTACTTTCAAAAATCAAAACCCAACTCTTTCAGAATAGACGTTCATGATCATGTAAAAGGGAGCTACAGTTAACCTAAGAGAATAATWTACAGAAAAACAGTATTTTATATTTCTATTGCTGACTACCATTAGTTACCTATGGGCAAAGAAATAGTAGCTTCTAAGAGGGGAAAGGTAATGCAGTCAGGCACGTGAGTCTACAAGAAATCTTTGTAAATTAAAATGAAATTGTCTTTAATTACCAAAGCTTTCAATCTCTAATATGTGGCCATTTATAACTTCTTGCTTTGTTGTGTGACTGGGCAGCCTAGGTATAACTTGCTTGTATCACCCTGCCTCTCTTTGTGGAATAACCAAAAGACTTTAAAGTGAAGAGTTTATTCTGTCTTTACGCTTACCTACCATACCTCAAACTCTGACAACGGCATTTCTGCAGAACACGTCTTATTTTTCTCCAGGGTAAGTCTTTAAGTTTTTGATCTCCAGCACATTAAATCAAACCTGCTCAGGAAATCATGGCTAAGCATTTCAAAACGGTGTGCCAGAGGTTAGACAACGACATGTTAGTAATTTGTCTGCCCAAAATGTTCCTGAAATTCAAAGATGAGGCACAGCCACAGCTCACGCTGTGATAAAGAACAGAACCACATTTCACACAGGAAAAAACGAGACCAAGGTGTTGATCTTTGGTTGTTTTTTGGCCTCACATGTAAGCGAGCTTGTTGACATTGCAGCTGTCTGAATGGGGGGTTGATTTTGGTGGGGAGGAACGTGAAAATTTCTCGTGAAATGGGGGGAAAAAAACCATGGATTTTACATATAGATCTTTCAGGCAAACTTGGATGAGCTCCATGACTGCCATAGGGTCACACAGCCATGCTAGTATGACAGAAATACTTTATTATGTCAAAAACAGTTGCATGGGACATAGAAATATCAGGAATATCATAGAATATAGGAACATTATTTGCAAATAAATATCCCTAGAGACCATGAGAAACTTAGGAATTCAGAGTGAATATAAGTTAAATAGCAGTTAATAAATGTTATTGGTAACTAAAAGTATAAATGCTAATAATGCTGATGCCTATAATAATAATAATGATGATGACACACTGCGCAGACTAGTTGAAGGGAATTTAGAAAGCCTCCCTTATCTCCTATAAGGAAGACTTGTTTGAAGTCAAAAGCCTCTCTGCTCTGTGTTTATTCCCTTCCAGTTAATCTTTCTGTGGAGTGAAGGATGGGGAAGGAGGAAAGCAGGGCGAGATTGGAGGCGGCTGCTGCATGGCCTGGAGGCGCCACCGTCCCTGCAGGACTGATGAAGCCTGCACTGATAATGCTCCCAGTGAGGACTCCTGGTGCATGCACTGCTCTGCTTGCCTGCAGGCCTGGCCAGCGCTCCCTGTGCTCTTCCTGCCCCCAAAGGAGCCGACAGTCTGATTGCAGGCTGCCATTTATTCCCATTAGCAGACATGCCTCTTAGCCAGCCTTGAAGCACAGCTGGGAGCAAGTGGTGTAAAGCACTCACTAAAATATCTTTGCCTACCAGAAACATGCCAGTCATTTCAGTTTATGGTGCATCAGAAATAGAGGGGAAAAAAAAGGCTTAGCAACAAAGCTAAGCTTTGAGCATCCTGACTGCTTTTTGCTCTGGTTTGCATTCTAAAGAGGAGTGTCTCCTTTTGGTGGCATCCTTATTATTACTTGAAAAAAGTAAACATTTCCGCTTCACAAYCCCTCTTCTCGAAAGACCCTTATTAGGGTTACTGGATCAAATCATTAAATGTTGAGAGTGTCAGGAGGGTGGTTCTGCTCAGTCCCATTTTTGACTGCAACCAAATGATGTGACCTCCGCTRTTTTCATGTTGGACACTCCATTCAGCAAACAGGACAGACCGTGTTCAGTGAATGGGCAGCTCTGTTCAGCTCTTCCCTCTTAGCTTCACCATTCAGCATGTGTCCTCCTGCATCACCTCCCAAGTGTCCTATTAGTCCCACTCCTAATTCAAAATGATTAATGGCCCCACGGGCTTTCATATAGGCCCGTTGTCATCATCTCTTTATGTCTCATGACATGAGGGCTTTTGACAGAACTTGGATGTCATCGCTCCCAGGTGAGGTAGCAATGGGCAAAACTGTCACAGGTCCTGGGTATCATTGTTAGTGGCCCTGAAGCTCATGTCAAAGCTGTAAAAATTACAAGCTGCCAAAACTGGGGGTTTTAAAGTGGAAAATACACATTTAGCTGACTTGTAATGTACATTAGCATAGCTGTCAATTCAGTCATGCAATTCATCTGAATATAAACACACGCACAAACACACATGCAGGTTCGGAAAAGTACTCTGCATCCTATTTGTTAATGTACCTGCTGTTTTTCTCTCAAAAGTCTGGAGGCCTTTTGGAAATAAAAAGAAAAACAAAACAAAAACTGAAGAAGAAGCAGTCTCATTTCATATGAGTGTGTTTTGCTGCCAGCAAATGAGGGAATTTCACATCAGGATACCTGAGCAGCTCTCAAATAAACTTGCAAATGAGGTTCTGTTGCAGTCCTTTTCTTCAGTTACCAGCTAACATGTTCAGACATTTGGCATTGGAAGGTCACAATGTTTYGAAAAACAGGTCATGTTTAATAATACCTTGCTAGAAATACCCTATGACTGGGTCAGCTCCCATCTGAACATCTAAAACAGGGCGAGATCTCTCAGAACTGGTACAGAAAATTGAGTCTTGAGCTGTTCTTATAATCTGACACTAGATACTACAAGACAACACTCCACATCACTTTTGTAAATCTAAGCTTTTTCTGGAGGGAACTAGATGGGAACAAAACACCTGAATATAGGAGTGTATACACACACACACACACACACACACACACACACCCCTCTGATAAAGGAGAAAGAAAGGGCAAAATTTGATTCCAAGTCTTAATATCCATCTCTCTCATAATTATTCCATATTTCAGGAAAATTACATTTATTCTAAAGAATGTAGACAAGAATTAGGTTTGTCACATGCTTGCAAAGGGAACCTTCATCATCCTCTTGGCCAGCATAATTATGGCCGTGACATTGAAGGCTGGTTCTTAATACCCACTGCTTCAAGATCAAAGTAAGGTTCATGGCCAAAGGAGGAGAATGATGACCAGCGAAGGAGAAYGAGTTCTATAATCTGCAGAAATTTGAAAGGAAGCTACAAATATTGGTAACAACATGACGTTATGCTGACTGCATGAAGATGATTGTATTAGGCACTCATGTTGAAATAAAAGAAAAAAAAAGAGGTTAAAAAATGGATACTGACATGGAAGATTCAGGTCTATAACAGTGAGCAAGAGAGAGGGAGAGAGCGACGCAGATTGACTGCCACCTCCAGCTAATCCAGCTGTGACCCAACCGCTATTTTTTGTAGTTCCAGCTGAGAGGAACGTGCCAGTCAAATTGTTTTGATTTAAAGCTTTGATAAATAAATACATTTAAAATTACATATTTTCCATATAACTTCAACTTCTGCTGTGGGAGGTTGATAAAAATAATGAATGCCTTGCTCCTTTCTCCCAAGCACATTTGGAATTGTCACTGGAAAACTGTCACTGTGCCAGAATTTATGGGAAATGGTGAATTATAAAAGAGCTGAGCCAGTACTGCAGCAGCAAGGAGTTTGGGATGTCACCTTAGAAGGAGAAAAAAGGAGAAAGTCTCTCAAATGGGGCTGGCTTCTCTGTATCCACCTTTTAGCCTTTGCCCAATCTCCCCCCTTCCACAGTCTTCATATTTTTTGATTAATTTTTTTTTGCTTAAAAGCTCTACTGCTGAATGGATGAAGCCTATTTTTAAAAATTCCTCTGTGGCTACTTCCTGTCTGTACTGGCTGCTCCTGCATAAATGGTCTCCTTCCTTTCCCCTCGGCTATACTCATGGTGCAGAAGCTGGGGATAAATCAGAGAATGGTATTTTCTATGCGGGACATCTACCCCTTTAAAGGTAAAGAAAATATGAACTAGACTCCCCCAGATCATGAGATTAGTAATATAATAGTGATTTTATCTTTAATTTCATTCCTACTTTAAGAGCTTCCTTTGAATGCAATGTCCAACAATATGTATAAATGAATCCCCAAGAAGGATCTGCTACGTTTGGGCCTGAGTCATCAGTCCTGGGCCCTACACATCAACTGGTTGGAGTGAGTTCCCCTAGGTCCATCTTAGGTCAGTCTATGCTGGAAGGAGGGTAGTGAGAAGCTTTGATTTGTATGTTTGCATTTTGTAGACTTGATATCTACCCATTACACGTCTCCTGCCAAGTCAATAACATTTGGATTATATGTCACCAGTATGGTTCTGCTCAAGTGCCACCCCACCCAATTTCCTCATGACAATATCCAAGGTTGAAATAGAAAGAAAAGTTGCCATGTATGTAGGCAGGCTAGAAAACAGTGCATAAAATTAGAATTGACTTCCTAGTGACATAGTTTTCTTTAGAAACAGCATGCTGAGAAGAAACTGAGGCATTAATAGGCAGGTTTTTCTTCAAGGCTTGTTCCAGAGAAGAAAAATATCCCTGTTAAAATAAGGTCCTTTCTAACATCATGATTTTAAATTATATATATCAGCAAGAGAAAGTGCCTTTATCCCACCGTTGCAGATCAGCTTTGTAACTTCTTTACAAAGAATTTACAATGCTCCCGACCTTTTTATTCTATGGTTCAGGAACATTGAAGCTTACTTAAAAGGCAAATATGCCTTCCCTGCCTTTTTGCCCCAAAGTGATTTTCATTCTTAATGTTTAGTCATCTGAAGAGGGTGAAATTCATGGCCCCTACTCAAAAAAATCATCCATGGGACTTCTTTGGCTTTTCAAATATTCAGTAGCTTTGCTATAAATGTCTGTCCCTGAAATCAAATATCCACCTCCATGTTTCTTAAAATATTGCCTTGTGTTTTTGATCATCTAAATGCTAGTTAAGATGCAGGAAGACCATGATAAATAAACTATCAGCTAAGTGTATTTTTGAAAGAAAAAAAAGATCCCAGCCCTCYAAAACCAAACACAATGAATCATATTTAATGTTCTTTGCTCTAAACAAATCGATGCCGATATGCGAATAACAGCTACTATTCTAGAYGATTGCTGGCACTACTGACCCCGTGTTTTGGGGTCTTTGCACTGAGCTGTTTTGCTCAGATGACAAATACAAAGTATAAAGAAGGGTTTTCTTGTGAGAGTTGATGCTGGTTTTCTCTGGTGATGAGGAGGATCCTAAAACTGCATGGACAAGAAGATATGGGAAAAGTAAAACTAGCTTGGTGRCCCAAGGAAGAGCAAGCAGATATCAGTGGCTGGTTTTGGTGTGAGTAAAATTAACACATATAATGTGYTTAGTAACCTGTCCTGAGAGCAAGAGGAGGAAAGGAAGATTTCAAACCAGACCTATACATTTCCAAACATGAGTTATTTACACCTGTGACTTACGTGGGTTGAAATGAAGGGCCATTTAGTTACATACTGTTTCTTCTCGTGTTTTGTGACACTTCGAAAAAGTGGCTGAATTTTCTGGGGCAAGTTATCTGTCCAGGATCTTTAATCTTTTAAGGGCCTTGCATCATTRCAAGAGTTGGAAAGCATGAAACTGATAATCCAAACAAAGACTAAACTGCAAATGAGGAGCAGGGCTCTGGCCCTACAGAAATGCAGGAACAGTTACAGAAGAGAAGAACAGCCTGTCCTCACTTATTGCAGTGAAAGATTTTATATGCTGCCTGCTATGCTAATGGCTTTTACGTTGCTTTTGGCTTACAGAATTGCATTATCAATGGGCTTGAAATGAGAGGTCTTACATGCCAGAGGACTGGGACAATCTGACTACAAAAGGTTGTTTGGTTTAAAAAAAAAATGTAAACAGCCAATTGCTCTCTGGCCTTCTGCCTTTTCGAGCTTACTGTTTTTTTGGGCTCTTCTCAAGTGGCAYAAACGCTCCCTCATCAAAGCAGTTTCTCAGCTGTACACCTGGTGTTTGGTATTTGCAGTGCAAGGTTTGGGTCAGGATGCTGCCTGCATGCTATAGAGGAAACTATAATGTAAACACAACTCAAAAGCACACAGTGTGTTTTCAGAATTAGAAACCAGAGAGGGGATCAGTGTGAGTGGAGCATCCTTCAGTATATAAGGCAAACTCATGTCAAAGACAAAAAAATACAGTTACAGATCATGTACAGCTGGCAAACTAGACGTTACCTAGTTCACTGAAGACAGCTGAACTTGCATCTATTTGCATTTAAATTATAAAAGCAGAAAAAGGTCAATAGAGATGATAAGTCTCAACATGCAAACTCTAAATGAACTATAGAGACATTGCTCTCTAAGATATCCTTTTGCTACAAGCAGACAAGCTACTGTGGATAGTCATTTTAGCTCATGTGATGTCAATGCTGTATTTTCTCTCAACAGTATTCCTATTAATTGCATTATTTTACAGCTTCTGGAACTCATTGTAAGGTGAAACTCTATTAATTTTCTCTATAGAAACTCTATTAATTTTCTCTATAGATGATGTCTTAATCAGCTATGTGGCAATATGATTATCCACATAACAATGACATTTTGGTAGACAAAAACACACTGTGAATGTTTTTTTTTCCCTCCAGAAGGTCAGCTGCAAAGATGATGCATTTAATTTGGTTATCTGGAAACAAATAATGACCCATCTGAGCTTGCAAAGTGCACCTTGTAGTACATAAAAAAACCAAATRAACGAATGAACGAACAAAATCCTTCTTGTATTCTGCTTCATCCCACATCAACAAAAAGGTTTAAGATTATCATTATGTCTTTCTCTAGGGTTGGTCTTAGGAGACATTTACCATTACTGAGGGGTCACAGGGATAGCAAAGGAACCTAAGACAAACATTGTTTCAGCAGGGTGATGTTTTTCAACTTCATTTTTAGTCAAAATCAACTTATCTAGCATGACTTCAAAATACTGACTGTAGATGCACTGCGAAATTTTCCTTCTACTTAAGCAGCAAATGTTAGTCAACATCATTAGAGTCTTTTTACACCAGATATTAATAGCAATTTAATATTGATCACAATTTCTCCAAAATTTACAGTGATTCTGAAAAAAAATCTAATAACAAATGTGAAACATACTTGGTGCTCTTCAAGGACAAATTTGAATTTAAAATATATTTCTTTCCACCCTCTTTTCTCGGCTAAGCAGTTCCTGATTATCCAATTTACTGATAACATTCTCGCCTCATCTCAGAGGAGGAAGCCCTCCCAGAGGATAAAGAGACTAAATATTTGCTTTTCAATAATTGCTTTAAAATATGTTTAACTCYTTATTACCAAATAAAAATATTAATTTCGTGCAGGGATAACTTTTGTCTCTCTTTAAATAACTTACATATGTGGGGCTGCCTGAATTTGGTATTGTTTGACATGGTTAGGAAAAATAGGAGAGAGACCCATAAAGTGTATCTATATTTTACATAGAGTGTAAAATATCCCTTTCTTTCCTTTTATCTACATTTTTGTATTATACTGTGCAAACTATCCATTTCCTGAGAAATTTGAAAAGAGACCAGATGATATTATCTATTCCTGACTGGATCCTAACCAATATTAGGCTTAACTACATACTGTATAGTTTGCATTAACACAGCACCTAACATACTTCAAGGAGACTCTTGTTTAGCTCTAGCTAAGGATATTTAGTTCCTCCTCCTAGGAGGAGCCAGGCTCAATTTTAAGCTAATACATATCTTAAAATGATTAATTTGCATCAATTTTCCACAGATATATGTTAAAAAGGTATAATGTTTATGTTTTCCCTAAGCTCTCGCACAACAGGTCAGAAGAGGATGAAGTKATTCTCATACTGATTCTCAGATGTGCTAGAAGATTCAGTGTCCAGCTCCATTCAGTACCAGGTGGAGAAAGAACTTACATCTCTTTCACAAGTGCTTTTATYGAGGTGAAGAGACAGAGTCTCAGGTCATTTAATAATGTACACAATGGCACTTGGTAGCAGCCACTGACAAAGCTATGAAACTGTCCCTTTCCCTCACAATCAAAATGAAACAGGACTTTCCTTTATTCTCAAAGAAATCCCTGGACAAATAAATCTGGATTCATTTTTGAAGAGCTTTGGAGGAGACCTCCAGACTTCCATAGCCCTGGGAAGAGCTTCAGTTACAGCTGTGCTGCCCAGCAGGACTTGTACCTTGTGTAGATATCAGGCAGAGATGACCAATAAGGATATGATTGTTTCTCACATCCTTATCTACCTGGGGAAGGTCACATAAATGTAGGCTCTGAATCAAAACAGGGTGTTTATTTACTGAACACAATGGTGAAGCAAGCTTTAAAAAGGTTAAAATATTCTTTATGGAGTCAACCAGACTGGAGGCAGAATGTACTTCTGCCATAGCTTTTGTGAAGTTTGTTATACTTAATAAACAAGYACATAAATTACAGTTATTTAAACATTCCCTCAAATTTTGGTGGCTTTCCACYGCTTGTTGGTTGCAATCAGTGACAGGCTGGGAGAGGAGGTACAGATGTAGCAACATGTAAGTATGAGAGACTATAGCTCCAATCTAGATTTTTGTCTTAGCTCTGAAAAACTAGGCCAGTTGACCCACTTTGAGCCCAGCTTTATGAAGAATGCTGCATTTCAACTTTGGGAGTGAAAATAGCTAAAAATTTTAACAACCACTGCAGAATATTATGGTCAGACAGTTAAATAAGGACAATATAAATACATATACATAAAAAATACAAAGCATTTTTAAAAGATGTGCTCAGAGGGAAGCATTGGTGACACATTAAATTGGTTGGTTGAAACTCCTAAATGACTGGTAAATTGCTGAAAATAAAGTGGTACAAACAATTCAATACTCAAGAGTTAGCATAGTTTTRCTACGTAAGTGCTGCTGATTAGTAGACTTATGCTAGCAGATGATTACTGGTTTTACTTTTTCCTGGTTTGTTTGCTTTCCACAGCCTTCTCTGGCAGAGAGAGTACTAGGTTATTTACTCCTGGGGCTGTCAAGTCTGGAGACTCTATATGCCAGCCAAAAGCTTAACTGCCCTGAGACCAGCTCTAAAAGCATGAGGTASCGAGGATTGTCTGATCTGTCCAGTTCAGGTTTTAAATTCAATGTCTACACTGCATGATAATCATGGAAAACTGTGATGCTGTACAATTTTTGAAAGGTGAACAAACATCTATCCAAGGCTAGATTACTTGTATGCAGTGTTTTAATGAAAAGTATGCACATTTTGTCCCTACATTTATTTGTAGTCTTGCTGCTGATGATAGTCTAAATATTACAAAATATCCAAAGATAGCACAGTGATGGAATGAGCCTAAAGGACCTGTTTTGGACTATTATTGGTCATTACAGACTACAATTTTGTTTAGTCTTTCTGAAAGTTTATTGCATTACAGTGTACTTTTCCAGGCAAAGATAGCCCAGTGTCTATCTCAATAGAACATGTGTACTTTAGAATTTAGGTTAAGCCTGGAATGGAACCTTTACATTGGCCTTACATGTACCTATACGTATGTAATATGTACACACGCACAGAAATATACAATGACTTTGTTATAAATGAGTGGTTATTTCCTTAAAACACTCTGAAGGATTGACTTTCACGTCAACTGTTTTTAAAACCAAAGTGGCTTACTTCTTTGCTGCACTATTTGTATTTGTCTTAGACAGGAATACATTAATTGCATGTAATATGCTTGGAATGTGTGGAAAATAAAATTTTTTCCACATGAGTCAGCAGAGGAAGTGAACTGCAAATGGGTAAAATGTTGAGAAGACGTTTTTGGAGATGGAGATCTTTTATTTTTAAATACACAGTAGAGTACTGACATCATGTTTTCTTCAAGAGTAAAGTACCACAGAGATGACTGATGACACATTAGAGACTAAAAAAGAGCAAAAAACAGCATCTGATTGGGATACTTTAAGCCTCTAATCTGATGCAACATTAATTTAGCAGTTTCTGTCTTTGCTAGTGCCAGACAATATTGTCTCCTCTTATCAGACATTGCCAAAGCAAATGCATTCTTGCTAAAACACACAGAATTGTAGTTAATGCACACCTCTGAGCTTCATTTTCTCTTCACACTGATATAAAGCAAAGAATTCAGCTTCCTCTTAATGAATGATTTTTTTTTTGTAAATCCCAGTAGATATTAGATATTGAAAGAGTAATGAATTACAACAGAAACAACAGCAAATCAACTAGTTTCTAATATTTGCATTCTGAGAGGATATTTCTGAGTCGACTATATAGGGCTACCCTTGTATAGGAAAATATAATAAATAAATCTTCATCTGGCTGAATCTTCACTCTTAAACTGATCAATGCTTGAAGCTCATAACGGCGGAAGAGAATATATTTCTTGACCTCTTTTGAATCTAAAATACTCTCCCTTACTTTATGTTCTCTTGTTTAGCCCTTTTGATCAGAGGTGAAACTTTTTGCCCTGGTATAGTACAGTTAGTAGGAATGATTGAACTCACATCTTTAATGTGAGACTTAAAACACACCATTAATATTTTATTCCAAAGGAAACAGAGTTCCTTTTGAATTCAGTTCAATGTTCTCTAAGGCACACAAAAAGCATTTGAATGACTAAGTAAGTTTGCATTATAATGCTCCTTGTAAACATCCTCCTCTGAACGCTGAGACCAATTACACGCATTTGACCTTTATCTTATGACTGTGCTTCTGTCAAATGAACAAACAGGAGCACATGCTGCATCCCAAAAGCAAAATTAGGCTCACAGTGCCTAATGATCGAGAGATGATGCACGTATCTTTTGCAGGAAGATCATGTTTCATGCTCCTTTTCTTTATTTTTGCGCTCATTGGAAAGAGCAGCCCAGAGAGCATGTTGTGTATGCACCAAGCGGTCTGCTTGCTCAGAAGCTACAAAAACACGCTGGCACATGAGTAAGACCAAAGCCCATGCTCCAATCCTGTGAAATCCACTGCTCTTCATGCTCATCACACCAAGCAGAGTTGCTTGCTGCATAGATCAAAGAGCCATTTAAGGTGACCCTGGAATCCTCCTTGGTGGCATAACTGGGATTTTCTTGGACTCTCTTTCTCAGTCTTCAAAACATGCAACCAGCCTTTGCCTTTTCTCTCATCAATAAAGAATTTAAAGCCACGGACTCATTACTCTCAAATGCCACTGTCAGTGAAACATGCAAATAGAGGGAACAAACAGTGCTCTGACTTGCAGGAATAAACTCAGAATTACTGCATAGAAGTGAATATTCTCAAGCTGCCTTTGTGAGTAGGATTGACACAATTTCCTGAAAAGCTGCCTGTTTTGCTTCAACATCCCCATGACCAACAGTTGCACAACTTACACGGATTAATTGAGCTGCAAACAGTAACATCCAGATCTCCCATGCTATTTAAAATACAATATAGTGAAACCAGGCATGACTGTGGAAAGGATCAAAGAGAGTGGATTACTGGAATATGGCAGACTTGTCTACGAGAATCAGAGCCTCTAGACTTGAAGGCATTATAAGGTAAAACTCTTAACATCTTTTCTGTGATCTCTCTGAGCGAGGCTCTGCTGGAGGAGGTGAGAGCAATTTACCTGACTCAGCCCGCTGCCTGACAAAATAGGTTGCATTATCTTCTACCCAGCAAACATGAAAGGCTTCTTGCTCTAACAAAAGGACTGAAATGCAGAACAGAAAAAAAAAGGGAAATCCTCAAAGAAGAGAAAGTTCAGAAGGCAGGTGGGGCCACYGCTGATGTTTGGAAGCTCACAGCTATGCTTCAGGACTCCTATAGCAAGCAGGATGCAGAGAATCTAGCCTAGCAAAGGCAGGGGCAGTGCATGTGTGTTTATTAAGTGGAGTGGCTCTGTGCAAAGCTTGCTGCCAGCACGAATCTGTCTTGAGCAGCAGTGTTTTGGAACAGTATTGCTGAGTCATGCAGATTTGTGATCATACCAATCCTCATACAACTGCAATAAAAAGCTGCCCAGAAATGTGAAGCATTTATATTTGCAGCATATATTTGTGAGACTAAGCTTTGATACTGCATGCAGCCACATGAGAAGAGGAGAGAAGTTCTGGATCTTTTTCCATGCAAGAAACTATTTCAACTAGCCACCTATCTTCCAGACTTCCTCTCGATCTTTGAACTATAAACTTTCCTGATGTTAATGCTTTATTTCTTCCTCCTTTGAATTTTTGTATCCCTAAAAGCTGGGGAAATTTGAAAACCCTACAAATAACATCAAAAATCTGGGGTCAAAACTCATATGATATGAATTCACTATACCCTGAATTCACTAGAACAGTAGTGCTGTGAGGATGAAATCGGCCCCCATGTTTTTAATACTTCAATTTGTGGATGTGTTTATGATGTCTTACATCAGATTTAACATTCTGCACACAGTGAGAAAGAATATGATTTCCATTATGGGGGAACACGAAGTTATCCCATGTGAAAAAGAGCACCATTCTTGAAGGGAGGCTAAGTAGCCATGTCAATGTCTTTCAGGAACTTAACATACAGTTATCTAAAAGGGAGTAACTTCCATGCTAAGCAACAGCAGCTTTTTAAAATAAGCTAACAAAATTACAGACGATAGTTTGTACTCCAGCTTCTATTAACTACTTCTACATGAAACTACCCCAGTGTTTCATTCCACTGAAACATGGAAACATGGAAAAATGGAAATTCTTTTGCTTGAACACTTTTACAGACGCATAGTGGCATTGAATTTACTCTGATTTATTCTTATTCCTCTTTGCTGTGACAACTGCAAAGCAGCAAGAAGTTCAAACTGTGTGCAGAACAGGCCACTTGGAAAGATGCATTCATTCCCAAGTACACGTTCATGACCATGCAAGTTATGGAAAGGCCATTTGACACGTTCAAATGGGTGCACACCAAGAGCTCAAGAATTGTTTCTTACCAACAATCATGTGGTTGCAGACATCGCAGAAGGTGGGCTTTTTGAAGATGTGCTCCTGGAAGATGTGAGCCTTATTGTTTTCTGGCAGCTGTTGGGCTTTTGTCGGGGAGGACGCCTGACTCTCGGAGCTGGGGAGCTGACCAGTGCTCGTGCTCACCTCGGGCATTAAGTCCACCTGCAGTTTCACATCGCTGTTAGTCCTCTGGAAGAAATTGTCTGCACTTTTACTCCGCARGCTTTTCGTCTTGAAGGAGAGAGATCGTTTCAGTTTCTGCAGCTGCAACAAATAGAGCAGTTAGTTACAATTATTTCCTTTCCTTCTCGAAAAGCAAGGCAAGGTTGCCGATTTTGAGGTGCATTGCTGACACACGAAYCCGGGGCAGAGAAATAAAACATTGGCTCTAGAGTTTATCTAGAAATTTCAGAGCAAAGAGAATACTATTAGAAAATAAACCATTTTTTTCATAGATTTTTTTTAAAAGAAAATAAATCAGATATCCCTAATGAATGATCTTATTGCTATTTTCTTTCACAGACAGCCAGGAGATACTGCAGAGAGCTGCATGCACAAACACAGCAAAGAGCTGTACACAAACTTGTAAATGTAGCAGAATATATACCTCCTATTCAACAGTAAGAGAAATATAAGTATTATCTATTCTTGCCTGGCTCTTAAGCAAACAATTTCAAAAACAGCTGCTAAACAGCATTGAAAGAGGCACTAATACATCACACAATTGTACCAATTGTCTTGAACTTGTCAGAAATTAAGACTCTGTGGAGCTTTGACTGAGAAATTCTTGCTTTATTTTTAAAGAAAAAAAGGCTCCATAGCAATAACTTTTTGTTCAGTTAGTTACCTAGTAACTAGTTTAGCTACTGGCTAGTTAGCTAGTTAACACAGTAACTAGAACTAGTTAACACACATTCAATTACATTCTTGTATATTGTGTTGTATATTGTGTTTTCAGAATATTTAGCACAATATTGCAACATTACCTCAAATTTCTGTTAACTCAAATTTCCACATGAACTGTGCCTTGTACATTAGCAGATCTCATCCTTCTCCCCAAAGACTTTTTGTAAGGCTAGATAAGGGSTGCTAGGTAAGACATAGGAGCTATCAGCTGCAATATTTGCAGGTTACCACCTCTGAAGGCTCAGGAATGCAGCTAGGATGAAAGGAAAGCATCTCAGGAAAGCCTGTTTGACAACCGCGCCATACTTGCTATCTCTGAAGTGTAATACCTCCACCTCACCTCTCACCCAGTACTATTTCAACTACTGCAAAATGACTTCAATCCCTGCTGTGATTCTCTGGGCAAGCGCAATATAACAACAGAAATTTTCCATGCGGTACAGTCTGCCAGTGTTAATYGGTGGGAAGGGTTTATATTAGAAACAACACATTTATATTATAAATCATAATCATAATTCATACTAATATACCAGATACTAATATAAAAGAAAAGGGTCCACTTTGCTAAAAAAGCATGGAATTGGCCTATAACACTGATACAGTGGCCTCAGAGCACTGCCCTCCCTCTTTTCTATTTCTATCTGTGCATTTTCTTTACAATGAAGTCCAAAGCATTCTGTGGGAGAGAAGCATCACTCCCTCCTGGCAGGGAGCACCTTGCACCTTYCAACATCAAGCAGGAAGGAGACCTTCTTCACTGGCGTTTCACACCAGCAAACCTGACTAGGTCAATAACCAGGTAGATATAACCTTGCCTAAGGTTAATGATATTTGGTTTTGCTATACTGTGATTTAGCTGCTTTACTACGGATACCAGGAGACCACAGCTCCTGGTGACCTGGGGAGCAGGGACTGATCTGGTACGCGTTGCTCTCACTTTATCCCAGCTCATGGAAAGAGTCTGGGGTTCACATGAAAGAAATGCTCACCTGCTTTCCCAAACTCTCAAACTTTGGTGGGGAATGTGTAAATAAGAGCAATTACATGGTTAAATGTCAAGTGTGAGGCAAGGGCAGCTAGTGAGGCTCCTTCAGCTGAAATCTAACTCGCTGAGCCTGCAAAACATCATATGACAGCATTAAAAAACCAGTCAGATTCTTCCTCTCCCACTTGGAGGCTAAATCACTGCACCCAAAAATTACTGAGTTTACTCAGAATTGAGATTACTGCATTTCCCCATTGACAGCCAGGCAGCAGTAACTCACCCCTGCTCCTGAAGTGGTTCTTGCTGAAGTCAGACCTAATTAGAGTAGTGAAATACAGAGAACAACAGCACCACAAGGTGATGGAAATGGCATTCATTATTGATTTGCCATCCATTTCTACAGTGCCACATGAAGTTAATTAAATTTAAAAACACTGCTTCTGCCACAAAAAAAAAAAAAAAAAAAAAAAAAAAAAAAAAAAANAAGACTAAGCAGTGGAATATAGAATTTGTTTTACCATGAAACAAATGTCTTGCTAGTTTGACAATGCATGCAGAATGTTCTAGGGAGCTCTGCATTTAACAGTCTCAGCTCATTATCTTTTGCAATGAAGGGATATACCTGCAGCTCTTCCTCCCCTAGGCAGGGGAGTCTACAGTTTTCTAAGGGTATTACTGCATCCAGGACACACATACCCAAATGTACGTACATACACCCACATAAAAAAAAGATGTGCATATGCCCTGTGGATTGGCTTCAAAGATACGGAGAACAGGACATGAGCAAGAGCTCATGCATGGACTTGTCAGGCATCTCCTCACAAGCTAATGATCCCCTCCAAGACTCGTCGATACCGTCCTGTGCTAATACGGCTAAGCCATTCCCAGASAAAATGAGCACCCCTGTTGTCACCCATATGCAGACCTCAAACCTGATGGAAGATATCTGCACAACTGGTTTGCATTTTGTACTTAACACACCAGCATGAGTGTGTGATTATTAYAAACCAGGTAGGTTATATACATACAGAAATACATACGCAAAAAATGCAATGCTTTAAAATTTTGCACAGCTAATTACAAACTTCTGCTCAGGACTTGCAAAATACCTGTAAAGAAAAGTACTCAAGCATCTCTTACATCTGAGTGTTTTATACCAGTTTTACAGAAATGCATATGAGGGGGTATGGCAACAGAAATTTGCACTATATACKAAAATTTGATCCAACTTTCCTTTCTCATGTAAAGTAGGCAGGAAAAACTACACCAGGARTATAACTGAAATACAGTACAGATGTATGATAGTTTACCCAGGAAAAGATGGCCCAGGTAAGGGCAAGGCAAGGTCGAACAAATCATTTAAACTGTAGAAGTTTAAGCTATCATTATGCTGCAGTCAAGAAAGCCTTATTCACCTCCCTTTAAAACATCATGAATTTTGCTATAGCCTGGCTACATTCTTTTATTTGGAGGTTGTAAACACATGGCTAAACACAATCTTATGACATTTGCCTGATTTTGACTTCYGTTATACTAATTTTGTGCATTTTTGATGCCTTTGACTTGAAAATGGAACTGCGGTAGGAGACAGAAATGAACTTCCTCTGTCTCTACAGAGGCAAGTAGGCAAATTTTGGAATCCTTAATTTCTTTCGACAAAGCTAATAAGTCCACAGCTAGATCTCAAGTAAAATTACTACTGAACTTCAGAAAAAAAATAAGGCTAGTGTTCTACTTTTGATACTGCTTTGTCACTTTGCACTAATAGATCATGTATTGCTTATGAAAAAAAAGTCACACATTTGAGATCCTTTTTCTAGGCCTTTTATATTTTCTTCTCTGCAAAGAACGCTGTAAATTAACTTTGATTTAAATAATTAAAAAAAAAAGGTTCCTACAAACATAAGAGTTTTTCTAGGCTTGTGATTAAAAAGCACAAGACTTCACAACACTAGCCCTTCAGAAACACAGACCCTTGATTTCAAATCCAGGATGTTGCTGTGGTTTGAAATTAACAGTTGGATAAAGTTTGTCCATCCCTAGGTTAAAGCATTTTATCAGTCACGCAGACTGAGCGACTGCACCRTCCTTACCCCGCAGGCAGGGTAGAGATAAGTGCAATAGCTAAAACTCAGAGCTTGATTAACCTTTTTTTTTTTCCAGTATCATCCAGCACAATCTCTTTCCTCCTCACAGTGTTAGTGAATGTTCATGCTTCAAGGGATCAGGGAGCTCTGAAGAATCACAGTTTATCAGTGCCTCCTCTCTTCCTAATTCCCTTACACTGCAACTTTTTAGCTACTATGATTAGAAAAMTGGAGGCAGAAGGACAGCTAGTGAAATTTAGTTCTATGTCTGTTTTGATTTGTATGGGATTTGCACCTACCTTCACTAAGTCTTTGTTTTACTTAAAAACCCAAAGCATACAACCTTCTTCTGCATTTTGGGTTAAGTAAGACATGGAAGCTGGGAAAATATGAGTGATTTGAGCTGTTCTCTAGTTCTTGGTTTTGCAATTAAAAAAATAAAAAGAGAAGGAGGAAGGGGGGGATGAAGAAAATCTGAATTTCCCCCACTGGAAGGAATAATTTGCTCAGGCTCTTAACTGCACCGCTGGCTGTTAGGACCTCTAGTGCTCTGGTCTTTCTGGCTCTATCATGGGTGTGCAGATAACATAGCTCACTGGAGAATGGCACAGCTGGTGAAGCAGCTTTGCGAGCTGCTCAACATACACATTTCAGGGCATGGAGGAGCTTGAGCTTGCTGTGGACCAAATGTTCATTATCCTTGTAACGCAAGCTGTCCAGCAAGGTGTCCAATGCAAGGTGTCCAGGTATCCAAGGTGTAATGCAAGGTGTCCAGCAAGAGCACAGCCAAGCCAAGGGCAATGCAACCTGTGGCCTCTGAGGCTGCACAAAGCTGGAGGGAGCAGGTTGTCTAGGACACCTGCCTTGAAACCAAGTTAAACCAAAATGCYACTGTAGGCACCTCCAACACAGTTGTTGTTTCTCTAGTGTAGCTATTCCGTCTCATCTCACCATTTAAGGGTCAGGGCAAAGCCTTGCTCCCTCCATCTCCTGTACACATATGCCTCATTCCCAACTCTGGCACACTATGGTCATCAGTAGTCTCAGGGTGAGCAATGTCTCACAGCAGGACAAACTGTTGCATTAAATTAGGTTGGTTTCAATTATCAGCTTTGCTGTTCAGAGCAATTCTTATGGACAACGCCCAATTATTTCCTAACACACTTAGTCTTGTTCCGGTTGGTGACATCTATCTAAGCATCCCTGCAGCAGAAGATGGCCCAAAGGCCACCTCTGGCACCACATGAGGCCAGCAAGGAGACAGCTCTCAGACATTCCCACTCAGCTGTCTTCCATGAGAGARCAACAAACGAACCACTCTTATCAGCTGTCCCTTGTTAACAGACCGTATAACTAAGCCCTCAGTTTCAGACATTAGCCCTGTGACTGTGCTCCTAAGCAAGTTATAAAAAGAAAATATTGCTTGCTCTTCTCTACCCCTTCCTTCACAGTTGTATTAGTGATATCTTTACACAGATTAAAAGTAATGCAGGGTACTGGCAGAACTGGAATGAGCCATCATCAAACCCAGTTTGATTCCTTCATTTTTTAGAAAAATCACTTTGTTTGGCCATGTAGGCTAGAAGTGCAGGACCAACAGAGTTTGCTCATAGCTGAGATAAACAACCACCTTCTAAAAGAAACCATTTCTTCCTTTCTGCCTCTTACACCAGGTTTCCATGTTGTTAGTARCACCTTCACTACACAGGGTGTACAGACAGTGCTGTAGAGATTCACCAGAGAGCATGTTGGCTACACTGTACATTACCAGAAGGGCCGTAGACCAAAATACTTTCAAATAAGGCAAAGAGCAAAACTGTTGACAAATAGAAGCTGTCCTCCCGAGCCYACAGTCCATTTTCTGGGTCAGAGAGCACTCAATTTGCATTAGCATCCCCTGGAACGCACTTCGCATGTTAACTGGGTTTTCTGGAGAGCTGGATGGCACCAGGGTGTCACTCGCCTAGCTGCCATGCAGCGAGCCCTGCTTGATTGTGAGCCAAAGGGTAACCACTGCAAAAAGAAATGCTCCCTTTCTATAAGCCTCGAGGCTGATGGCTTGCTTCTTAAATTTGAGAGCTATGAAAGTAAGTGATTTCTGAGCACACACAATTTTTCTTTTTTTTTTTTTCCTCTTGGATTTGATTTAAGCATGCACTGCCTTGGCATTTTAATGAGCAAAAATGAGATTATGATATCCCCAAAGCCAGTATGCAGTTTCATAAATAATATGGGTGTTTGCCTGCTGCTGAGAGAAGTACCATGTCTTATAGCATTAACAAGATAAAAGGATATTGTAAACACTTAGGGGTTTGGTTTTGTTTATTGGCCAAGAGTCCTTAAAATTTGTAAGCAAAGTAGATCCCTCTTTTACCTTCTCCTTTTCATATGAGGAATAGCCCAAATGGTCTACTAGTACAAATTGAATTATCTGAACTGACTTCTATTGCTCCTGATTTTTAAAGTCTGAGACTCTGGCCCTATCATGACTTTGTGTTCGCTCTATCCAGCTTCCTTCCTTGGAAGTTTTATCCYGCTAATCCGTTACAGACAAAGAGGGAGTGTTCATTCTTGCTGAATCTGCTACGTATTATATTTGTGTATTTTCCCAAACACATTGCATAGCTGGCAGGAGAACAAATATGTTTGTTATTGCTGTAAAAGGAAAAAGAAAAAAAGCTAAAAAAGCTGTCTGCTTGAATACTGTACTGGACTACTCAAAGCCAAGACCTTTTCCCTAATACCTAATAATTACGTTAGTGATTTGTTGGGTAGCTCCAGCTACTGCAGCCAGCTCTTGCTCTTCTGACTGCCAACATCTCGTTTGCCTTCCTRCCCCACCTTGGTTTTAGGCTACAAGCTTTTCCAGGCAGGGCTTTTGCTTTGGTTTTGACACGTACAGGGTGAACTACAATAGCACGGTGCTCATTGGCATGTCCGGACGTAACAGCAAAAATCCCTGGAAGAGCCTAAGGGTTTCAAAGCACTAAATCCTAAGAGATGCTCAGTTGTCACGGCTCCTCAAAATGTCACCATGAATTACACATTCCCAGCCCTCTCCTGATGTACTACAGCTCTGGCAGCTGTGCATTTGCAWGTGTAATTGGCAGACCTCTAAATTGTCTAGTGATTAAGTCCGCAGTTGTAGCCAAACACTACGCTGGCTTATCAAACTTGTCCTTAGCCCCAGCCTCTGCATCTTTGGGTTAAACCAAGCTGAAGAATTTATCTGGTYCTCCATAGGTCCTTCTGCAGGTGCTTAGGAAGTACCCCACAGTTTTGAGTACTCCTTTTCTTGGTATTGAAAGGAAGCAGGATTGGCAAATGTGTGAGACAAATGCAAAACAGAGATGTGAAAGGCTTAAGGCCCCAAAACTTAATTCTCGTGAATATTATGAAGCAGTCTGTCCTATACCCCATTTTTTTTGTATATCCTGAAAATATCCGGTGTGAGATGTGACAGGATGAGGTTATGCCATTTGAGATTTGAAAAAAAAAAAACACAAAAAGTATATGGACCATTTATATTTATGACCAGTTTAAGAATAATTTTCATCAAATCTCAGGGAAATCCTTTTTTTTTTTTTTTTTTCTCTTCTCCATTGTATTCAGAACTGTATACTTAGCCTTAAGGCATAAAGAGAATAAACTCCACATTAGCTATTCAGCAGCTATGGCTTACCATGAGCTAGTATGAGCCTCCCGTCCAAATATATTTTCATATTAGCTTCAAAAGACTCGCTGTCATTTAAATGTTTTAAAACAGCTTGTAAAAATGAGGAAAAATATGCAAAATAAACATAAAAATATTTGTATGCATGTCATACAAAGGATTTTTAAGGCTTTTATTTATCAAAAACCAAACAAAATCTATTTTTTCCCTTAAAAATAAATTCATTGCATACATTTATTTATTTAGCAAAAATCCTCAAACTTTCTATCTAAAAGCAGTTTTTGCTGCTGTGTTTTTGAAAAGCCTTACTTCAATCTCTTCAACTTCAATCTCTTCATCTTTCTAATGAGTTTTATTCAAGTTTAGTTTGGGGAGAGTTTGTCTGTGGAGGAGTGGCCATGTTTTATCACTGTATATGTACCACTCAGCCAAGGTTTGTATTAAACCTGCTTGTAGCAGAGAAGAAAAATACTAAATCTTTCTCCAATTTGCAGCATTTCAAAATAAATACTCACAAGAATATCTCTCAAAAAAGCTTTATTGTAGTTTTCCCAATTTTATTATCCAAGTCATGAAAAATCCGATTAGTGGTCCCAAAGTAACATCTGCCAAGTTGTGGACTTGCTGATTGCCAGTTCTTCCTCCTCTGTAAACATGTGCATAAGTCAAAACACACTAGAGCTAAACTCAAACATTTCAGCCACAACCAAAGCTTGATTTATAATTGGGTTGGAAAATATTTTGTCCCTTTGGTCTCTTCTCCTGCCTCACCTAGCAAAAGAGGAACTGCTGCTCCTGCTACAGGAAAAGTCTGTAAATCCTATATAAGGCCCAATGGTTATCCTAAAACGGGTGGCACTGGTTGCAGGACATCTTTTATAATTCAGTCTATGGAAGGTGCCTGGTGGAATAACCATCTGCAGACCTGTGTGGATCTTCTCTCCCTACCCTGCTAATCAAACCTTCTCCACTCCTTCCTCCTCAAACCAACAGGAAAGCTTGTGAAGGACATAACAGAAGGTTAGGAATAGCTCTTCCGTGTTTTTACATTACCCTGTTACTTTGGGTATGTGCTTATAACTGCTGGTTTGGTGCTTCAGGTTTCATCTCAGGCATGTTGCTACTAAGCAGTTGGTCACCTCCATGCTTTGACCCCACAGAGATGAGGCACATGATATGGATGTATCTTGCATCTTGATGTACATGGAATTTAGACTGTTATCTCCTAAGTCTCTTTTGGAAATTCTGTATTATGCTGCTGTTTGGATATTTCTTTTCTATTTTGCCTTCTGAATGAACAGTGTTTTCCCTTTGGTAACTCTTGATTTAGTCATTTACTGAGCTTTGCTGCAGTAGAACGGGTACCACCAAGTTTGGAGATTAAAAGCCTGGATTTTGGAGTAATGTAAATCCAGGTAGCCCTACTTTGGTGAATGAAGTCCTGTTGCTATATAGCTGCTGAGAATGTTAAACAATAATAGGACCTTAGTATAATTACTTTTCTCTCATGAATAATCTGTAGTGAAAGTGATTGCAAATATAAGATTAGTCATTCTTGATTGTATCTCATGCATGCCCGTCTGTGAAATGTGCATCATTATTTTCCACTACTGTTCTTACGAGAAATTAAAACTCAGTATGGCCCACTAGGACCTTTGAAAAATAGACCTCCTTCTGCTAAAAAGCTCTGGTCCACCTCTGGCAATAATTTCCACTAATTTCTTTAATTTATGTTTTTTTCCGCTCTTTCTTTTAACAGATATTTTGTAATACTTTAAATGGCAGTATGCCTCTTGAAGCAAATATGGAAACACATCTGGAAGGGAGGCTGATCCTAACCAAGGGCAAATTAACATCAACACCAGATCCCACACACTGTATAATCACATTTGTATTGTCTTAAAACAAAAAGGAAGACCAAGATCTACTGGGAGCCGTTATAGTTAATATTCTGTCAGTGTTTCCACTCCTCTTTATAGGGTTCCAAACTTAGCCCGTTAAAATTGCTTCACAATGAAAACATAGAAGTGCTCAGCTCTACAACAAAGTTACTGTCACTGGGCCAAGTCCTAAGGTCTTTGCTCACTGCTAACTCCTGCTGACTTCAGTGAGAACAATTCCTGAGTAAAGGCTTGGGGTTTGGCTGGATTGCTGTTTTGTTTATTTTGAAACGAAACTTTTTTTTTTTCTGTTTTACACTGCGCATTGAAAACAATCTTTCTGCAGCATGAAGAGATACCTGGACATCCTTTTATCTGGCTGACTTTATTCACCCCTACCCAATTCCCCCCTCTCCTCCCCCYYTTTTTTTTTTTTTAGCCATATCTGTCAATCTCTTCTTCTCCACAACCAAATATAGAGAGATTCAAGGGACACCTATTTCTCTGGCTTCTTTTGCCTCTCTCTTGTTGCTTGTTTCTAGATTACTCTTGGTGTGACTTCATTCTCCCCAAACTTCTTGATTAGCTACTGTGTCTTCATTCTGGGATAACTTTACCCCATTACTAAACAGAAAAAAAAACTTCTGAACATGGATCTGAGCACTGCCTTATTTCATCCCACAGATTCCTGCACACTCTTTGCTGCCCATCTGAATACAGAGATCCAGATCCAAATTAAACAACTTGTTCCCATTTCAAATTTCTTCGCGAAGGTAGGTGCTTTACACCTTCAAAAATATTCATCAAGTGTTCATCCGATCACTTCCTATTTTTCTTATTCACAGCCTCACTACCTTTTCTTCTTGAGCACGGTTTTGCAATCTAATGGCAATATTTCTGCCTCCCATTTTATCACTCCTTAAGAATGACAATGCCCAGCCCTGTAAATGCAGCTTCCTCCCCACGGCTCTGAGGGGTTCAGGGCATGCAGCCAGAGCAAATGGCCAGCACGGGCCACATCCACCCCAACACGACCAGCCCAGCAGGACCCAGGCGTTCTGGCATGAAGCCACCTCACTGATGGGCTGATGGGCTTCTCTGCCCCATGCAAGAAGCAGCTCAGCTTCCTTCATCCCCTGTTTCCAGCTCTGCAGTCCTGCAGCGGTTCGCAGATACGTACATAACAAAKGATTTGTCAAGTAAAGACTCCCTGTTTTGGTAACATCTTCCTTATGTATCCAGTTATAGTACCTGTCAGTGTGGAAGAGATCTATTTAATTTCCAGACTGAGTCCAGTTTTGGCATGTTTTTCTGGTTAAAGCTCTTCTCAAAATGCAGATGATGGCGCATTTTTATATCTATAATGCATCAACTCAAATCAATTTCTGATTTTCAAAAAGTACTTCTAAATAATTTGGAAGAAAATTACTCTAATAATACCACTTTCCCAGGAACCTGTTACTAGTTTAGAAAGTTTCCATCTCCATCTGTCTTTTGTCTTATGGCTGTTAGAACATAGTGGTGCCCAGCAAAAACTACGTTTAGTGTCCTATAAAAGGATAAGCCAACTGTCCACATGAAAAATCTGTTTAACTTGATAATATAATCATTCATATGACATACAGTTACTTGACAATTTGTGAAGATGTTTAAAAGCACGGCTGTGGCTTCAAGAAGCTGGCAATGTAAATACATACAATTGGGCACATTAATTAGCAAGAGTTATTACGTAAGAGATTTGTCATGTATTTTTGACCCCTTCTACCTCACGCTAATCCATTTCCTTTGCATTTATTCTAAACCTCCAAGCTGCCAAACATCTTTAGCCAGCTATTGTTTCCAGATTAATCCTGCCAAACAAAAACATTTTATTTTTGTCCTCAGCAGCTGGATAACTTTCCTCCTCAAATTACCACTGTCAAAGGTTCAAAATTAAAATGATTGACTGCCTTGCAAAAATATGTTTTTATACTGAGACAACTGTACTAGTTTGGTGTAAATAGATACAATGTTGAATACAGACTACAGCAAACAGGAAGATAGAGAATTTAAGCAGTACTGCAGATTTTTTTTTGTTTGTTTGTATTAGAAGAGATTTCTAAGTTCCTCAGAATCCTCTAAATTTAAACTACTGGAAGCGATGAGAAAAGGACAAAGGAGGTGGAGAAGGCCAGTTAGGTTAGGACACAGCATGCAGTAAGAATTATGAATACGAATCCTACGCAGAAATGCTATTCCTACAAAGCACCTTGGTGTAGTTTAGTCTACTGTCAGAATGTATGTTGTTTTTGGTAGCACTGTCATGGCACTGATTTACAAGGAGTGTGCCAGATTATAGCAGAAATGACAGTCTGACCACTGCCAGGATGAATAGTGAACAGTGAGTGCAGGGTTGACTTTATATAATTTTTCTCTCTNTTTTTTTTTTTTTTTTTTTTTTGTTTGTTTGTTTGTTTCAGTGGTGGGTACTAGTACCACTGTGCTGGAGGGCTGATATCTCATGGAAAGTAAATTTCTCAGTGAGCCAGGAGCTGTCGATAAAGAACAAAATATTTTTGTTTTACCTCAATTGCTGTTTTGTCAATACTGTATTTGTTGCAGTGCCAGAAAAAACAAATAAACAAAGTTATTTTTTCTCATCATATTTAAAGATGCTCTGACATTTTTTTCCCCTCGATGGAGTGACTATTTCTTTTGGACTACATCTTGTCACACACAAGTTCTCCTCGAAGGTAGATCATGTGGTTAAAATTTTTGCTTTAATTCTGACTTATCTTGTTTTGAATCTTTGTGTATAGCTTTTAATTTATCTATATTTGAGTACGGTTCAAGCAAATCTATTACACCTGCTCACGATAAGCTCTAAAGAATGATTTGTCCACAACAATCTACATAATACCAGACAACACATACAATTTCAAGTATTTCTTTGTGAAGAAATTAATCAGGACTTGACTATTTGTCAGTCTCTACTTCTCTAGACAAAACCAAAAGTGCAAACTTCAAATCTTCTTTCAAGATTACTTTATATCGGGGCACAGAGTGTTGTAACCATCCCACTCCCAAGAGAAGGACCACCTTCCATTCTCTCTGTAGGCAACTTCAAACTTGGTTGAGTAAGCTTTGCACATAAATAATACAAAGTTTGGCTCACTGTATCAGACGGCCTGGTCCCAGATTACAGCATGTGGGTGAGAATAGGAGCAGGGAGAAGAGAGATAAACATTGGAAAGCAGCAAGTKAGTGAGTGAGCTTGCAAAAAAGTTAACTGTTCATCTATCTGGATCTTTTGGATGCTTACGAGAATAAAGTACATTTGTCATTAAGACTAACGATGGGAGATGGATCTAACTGCTGTGAATTTGCCAATGTCCTCTGTGCCCATACCTCATGGAGCTGGTGCATGATTCATCTTGTAGCTACAGTTTAATAGCAGCACTTCACGTTTTGCAGCCTGGATAGGCTCACATTTTTCTCTCTTTTTGTCATAGGTGCATAGCTTTCCATTACAGGCCTGTCTGGAAAACAGCAAGGCCACTTAGGGAAAATTTTCAGAATTTGCATGATTTTGTTCTGCACTAACATTGAAAACAAATAAACAAG